>NC_056735.1:357452321-357545775 GCF_019279795.1 Protopterus annectens | reverse complement strand
TTAACAGTTAATTGTCCCTGTATCATTTGCACATCGAAAAAAACTCTGGGGTTTAAGACTATTTATTGAATGATAAGTAGTTTCAATAAGTCCCAAAAAGAAGTACTTAATGTGATGTTGAATGTTCCTTCCTAAATAATGTGATGGTAGTCATTCACACAAGAAATTTGTGTGTTAAACAAGAATTGCAAAAGTAAATTTTAGAGGAAAACCTGTTAAGCCTTCCATTACCAGAAATTTTAGCAAATACAGATATGTGATGTGCTTAGAGATGATGCTTTTTTATGTTTAATTACACTTTTGCATATTTATAGATTTGTAGATCTTCCAAGGCTACTGAGTTTTATCATTTTGCTTTGCCAGTACCCTGCTACCAACAGGCAGGAACTTCCTTTCTCCAGGAGGGCCATACCAGTTGATCCCGGAGTAAATATTGTAGATGACTATCCAGTCAT
This sequence comes from Protopterus annectens, assembly GCF_019279795.1. Lineage (NCBI taxonomy): Eukaryota > Metazoa > Chordata > Ceratodontiformes > Protopteridae > Protopterus > Protopterus annectens. The sequence goes on along the minus strand of NC_056735.1, from coordinate 357,545,320 downwards.
TTAGGTTACGAGTATGTTTCAGAGAAGGTAGTAAGTCATAGTGCTTAACATGTAGAGTGAAATTCTGGTGGTGTGGATGTTGCAGGGTTATAAAACTGCCAATTTTTAACTCCTGGAGAAATCATTATGTTTGTGTGCATGTGGAATAGACTGCTGAATATTTGAAGATGTGGTTGTGAGTAAAAATTAATTAAGCAGTAAACTACTGAAAGATATAGTCATTTTTGGTTTAACTATGAGTGAGGGTGCAGTTTTTGTAGCTACCATTTATCCAGCCCAAGAGTAACTGCACATTCCAGATTCTGAACAATTTACTGATGTTCTACAGTGACATTTATTTGTGAGCAAAAAAAGTAATTACCTTTTTATGTTGACTTGAATTTGCTGATTTCATTTTTCTGTGCAAGGTAATAGTTTATTTCTCACATTTGCAGGTGATGTCTTCTAAAACTGATGGTAAACTGTGAAAACTATATTAAGCTAAAAGTTAATCCTCATTATAAACTGTATTTTCAGGCAGTGTTTTAATGAGGGTCAGGTTAGAGTTACAACTCTTTTTTTACTTGGTTTACTGGTGCTCTCCTCTGCCCCCCAGCAATGGCTAAGGTGCTTTTGTCTTTCATTCAGTTCATGTAGTCTGATTTTACTCGGTTTATGGTGTCAGTCTGTCAGTCATATTGCCTGTTTTATTTCTTACTAGCCATTGTATGTATTTCTTTTTACTACAGCAGCCATGTTGATCTTAGATTACATTAAAATAGTTACATTTGTTTACTTATAACCGGGGATATGTAATTTAATAGCGAGACATCCCCACTCTTTAACAGGGTAACTCATCTCCGCTTTACTTAACTAACATTCTACTTGGGTGGCAGAATGCATGTTCCTCATCACCTACTCCATGAGATAACACAGCTTCTAACCCCAGTTCAAATGAGCCAGTCTTATACCATATAGTGTTTGTCAGGTGAAACCAAGACTAGTTCTGAACTTAAGTAGTTTTCAGCTAACCTCATCTGCTGCTCTGGTCCATCTTATCTGGATAGGCTCTTTACTTATTGCAAGGTCTGTTGGGGGCAGACTACTACTAAAAATGCTGTCACTTGTTTTGTATGGGGTGTAGGCTGTTTTTTGCTTTATTCTGTATTGCTTGTATTGTTTGTTTACTCATCCCCAGTCATTTACACTGAGTATCTGGCTTGTGTCCTGCAAAACATACTTTTGGCGCAGTAACTAGTCCTGCCCATCTTAGTCCTGCACAGCTTGTATATTGGCTAAATGTGACTTCTAATCTTGTGAATAAATTGCTGTGCCATCAAGCTACAGTGCTTAGTACCTGGTTTATAGGTAAGCCTTTGAAAAGCAGGACTCCCATGAAGTCTGAAGTCTTCAGACAATATAAAGAAAAATACATTCAAGGACAAAGAATGCAGTCTTCTCTCTGGCTTTATTGGGAAGATGAAGCTGCCAGTACCCATTGGTTAAGTGTAGGTGTGTGTGTGTCTGGGGAGGGGGGGGGGGGTCAGAAATTTTATTTTTCCTGGATTTTCTGAGAGTTCTTCCACTCTGGGCATTGATTATTATTATTATTTTTACTGATTGGGCATTAATCTGGGCAAGTGTCACATTTGGATTTTTTTTTTTCAGTTTTTGGAAATTACAAGATGTTATGAAATTGTCTAGTGAGAGACCAACAAGACTGTTCTATTAAGTACTTCCTAACTTGAGCATTTTCTTCACTGCTGCTATTTTGGAACTATGGTATCCTACACAGTTTGTTTACCTTCTCCCAGGTGTAGCTTCAGCCTGATACTGTACTAAATCTTTATTCTAGGTAGCACAGAAAAAAAAGAAAAACTGTAATTCTGAACTCTATTGCTTTTTTTTCTGGTCCTTAAAGAATATTTCTTATACTTGAACTGCAGGGGAATAATTGCCCCATACCCTACTACTGGTATTTATGCAGTCTCTCCATCTGACTACAGAAGCTTCAGCTTCCCTCTATGATTTTAATACATTTATGTTGTAGATCTGCTCTAGTCTTCTCTTTCCATTTTGTCTTATTTTGTAGTTCACTTTGTTCATTTTATCTGTCATCTCAGTGGGTCTTTACCTTCTTGCTAGGGATTTATTTTCAGTTGAGTGAACTAAGCTAACACATTTTTACATTTTAAGGTCCCTACATTTGTCATTTTCATACACCCTCTGTTGCAATCTTGTGCCCTTTGCATATAAACCCTTACTATGGCATTACAATTTTGAACAAGTCTTGCAGGTTTGTATGTTGTGCTGTCATACTTTAAATGGAATTTTCTCATTCTCCCAAGTCTCCTTTGCTTTGTCCAATAACGATTGTGAATGACAGATATAGAAACTTGAATTGAGCCTGTACAGAGATTGAGGAAGCTGGTGGAGTGTTCATACTGTTGCAAATGAGTGTGTCTTAAATTCTACCACCCTATGACAGCCTTGCAAAGCCCTACAGATGCTACCCTCAGGAGGGGCAAGTACACTTCCACACATGGTCAACCTCCATACTAAGCAACTCGGTGCTTAAGGGCACTGAGCTTCCCAGGCTGATGTGCTGATTATTGCAACGAGCCTAGGCTGCCTGCTTTCCTGCAGGATAAGTCAGCTGACATCAGCAATTCATTCCCATCCTCTCTTGTGATTTACTCAGTGCCTGTACCACTTATCAAATAGTGGCTAACGTTCCTTACAGCAGAAAAGAAGTAACAGATCCCAGTTTTTACTGTCTTGTTCTGTGCCCTTCTTTAACATAGTCTTCAGTGCTCTGTTAAAGTGCTGTACTGTTCATTTGGTTGAGGGTATTACACTGAAGTTCTAAACTGTTTACTTTAAAACCCAGACAAAACTGGTACATTACCATGGATATAAATGTGGTTCCCTGCACCATGAGAATTTCTTTTGGTGCCCTTGCTCTGGAGAAGACACCAACTCTTTGACTTCTGAGTTAGCTTTGGTTCTTTGACTTCTTAGTTAGCTTTGGTGTTTTGCATGGAGTTTGCTTTGATAAACTTAGTGGAATAGTCAGTAATCACCAAAGTGATTGGTGACCATTACTAGACTTGACTACTAGATCTATAATATTCATGCCTATCCACTCAAATGAGACTTCAGTAGTAGACATAGGTATCAATAGACACCTGAACCCAGGATGTAGTGTCGCCTTTTATTATTCTGGGCAGACTGCATAGACATTTTCAGTGTCCTTCACTACACAAGGCCACAAAAACCTTAGCTAAAATTCTGTCTTTTGCCTTGTCTGGTTCATGTCCTCCCAGAATGTCTTTGTGCCATTTTCATCACAAGTGTTTGACAAGATTTTGGAATGAACAGTTGATGCAGAATTTCTTCTCTATCTTTGTTTATACAATGTAAGATGTCATTCCTCAGCTCATAATGTTGGTGCGAGATGGAGTTGTTTTCCTCACCTCTTTTTCCTTTTATTTTATCACTATGGGTATCTAAATGTGGTGCATTGGTTAGCGTCGTCTCACAGAAAGATGTTCTCCTGTACGATTCTCAGCTGGGGTGCCTTCTGTGTGGAGTCTGCTTGTCCTCCCTGTGGTCGCTTGGGTTTCCTCCGGCTGCTCTGGTTTCCTCCCACATCCCAAAGACATGCTGTAGGTGGATTGGACACACTAAATTGGCCCTAGGTGTGTGTGTGTGTGTGTGTGTGTGTGTGTGTGTGTGTGTGTGTGTGTGTGTGTGTGTGTGTGTGTGTGTGTGTGTCTGTGTGTGCGCCTTCTGTGGAAGGTTGGGTGCCGGGCTGGTAACTCAACCTTGTAAATCTCCACTGCCAATCATGAGCGGACAGGTGATTTGCTGTGGTGACCCCTAACTGGGAAAAAGCCGAAAGAAGAAGGTATCTAAACATTTTACTGCCCTATGCTAGGAGTCTAAACAAATAAATTCATTCCCTGGAAGCTCTCTTCAACCTAGAGAATGCTGACATCTGTCCGGTCACGGAGAGCACACAGACAATGTAAGGTAATAATCCCTTTCACATGTTTAGACCAGCTACTACATAAACAGGGACTAATGGTGAGGTAGTTCAATTTACTTAAAATATAAATATCCCTCAAGGCTGGTCAAACAGGACAATGCAGTTGAGCTTATCCTCATTCAAATCACCATTGGCAGACTCCAATACCACTTCCTTGTAAGGTGTTGGTCCCCCTTTATGCCCCAGGAAGCCTATGCCATGTATTTAAACTTATTGGAAACCCTTACCATCCAATCCAATACCATATTCATGAGCAACTTTAATTACCACACTTTTAACTGGGAATCATATATGACACCAAACGTACAGGTGCAGAGATTCCTGGATTTTATAAACACAAACTCCCTGGTCCGTATTTTCAATACACCAACCAGGTGACAAACCATACTGGATCAGGTCCTCACTAATATGGAGAGTGCTGCACACTCCCTAGGGTAACGTCTTCTCTGGTAAAGTCAGACCACAAAATCGCCTCTTTTGAGTAAAAATAAAACTTGAAACCCCAGCTAACCCTGAAATATTCAGGAACTACTCTAAGGCTAACTTCCTACTAAGTGATAACCTGGCAAAATTTCAAGCCCCCGTAAACTCTGAGAACACTGTCTACACAGAACTGTTCACAGAAACCCTATACAAGCATGTTAATAGCTGCTTAGAGGCAGCTGTACCCACCAGAAGGAAGTACAGAACTAACTCAAAAAACAAGCCACTCTGGTGGAATCACAACATCAGTAGGCTGAATAACGGAAGGAAAACAATCATGGTAAAAATTAGGAGATGCAGCACCCAGCAGGATAAAAGCACACTCATCAAACTAAACAAACAACTCAAGAGCACAAAGTCTACCAAAGCCAAATTTGATGTAACGTTGGTCTCCCAGGCCAAGGACAGCCATAAAGCATTCTTTAGCTACATCCACAACCTCAAAGGTAAGACGCAATTGGGTGCAGAGCTCATTGTAAATGGAGCCACTTATACTGCGCCAGAAGATATAGCACACCTGCTAGCCGACAAATTTGGCTTCAACTTTACCCCTCTCTCTTCTCAGCCTTCCCTCAGGAAATTCCATCAATATAACTCCCCCTGCTATCACTAGGGAACAGATCCTTAATGCTTTGTCTAAGGCCAAGAACACTGCATCAGTGGGCCCAGACAGTATCTCAGGATGCCTTCTGAATAGCATGAAACATGACCTACCAGGCCCTCTGGAGTTGCTGTTTAACTGTAGCCTCTAAATAGGCTTCATGCCACGTAACTGGAGAACAGCAACAGTCGTCCATCTGCACAAAGGAAGGCCATCTACAGACCCTTAAGTGTATAGACCCATAAGTCTCATTAGAGTCATGTGCAAAGCCATGGAAATAATTGTCATGGAAGTGATCATTAGTGACATAAGAAACCTCCAGATATTGGACCCAACCCAATTTGGTTTCATCAAGGGCAGGTCATGTCTACTGAAACTGGTAGACTTCTTTGAGAAGGTTACCAAAGCAGTGGATGAGGGCAAAGTGGTTCACACTTCTTATCTTGACCTGGCCAAGGCATTTGGCAGAATACCGCTCTCTGGCATTGTTGACAGACTTAAGGGGGTAGGTACTAACTGTTATGCTATATGGTGGATAGCTAGCTGGCTCACAGACAGGACCTAGGAAGTTAGAATTGGGGAGTCCACCTCTACAAAGAGACCAGTCACAAGCAGAGTCTCTCAGGAGTTGTTCCTGGGCCCGCCTCTTTTTGGCATTTATTTCTCTGAAGTCAAGGCCAGTGTCTGTGCCCTCTTGACTAAATTTGCTGATTGCAAATTAGGAGCTGTTATTGAATCGCCCACCGACACAAATGTTCTTCAGGAAGGGCTGACGCAACTTGTGTCAGAGCCATGAACTAATAATAAATGCCAAGAAATGCATAATAGTATCCTTGGGGAAATCATCCATCCCTGATAACTATTATATTGACAACACACTCCTAAGACCTGACCCAACAGTTAAGTTCTTGGGGACACAAATAGTAATCTAGCCTTTGACCATCACATGTCTTCAGTAGTGAGGAAATCATTGTAGGTTATGAAAATTATAAGCAAAGGTCTGGCATCTAGGTCCAAAGAAGTGATTGTTCCACTCCTATTCAGCATTCATCAGACCTACCATTGAGTACAATGCACCCTTTGGTATGTACCTAATCGGGCATATCCAACATTTGGAATGTCTATAGAGAGTCCTCACTAAAAGAATACAAGACGTAAGTAATGTGTCCTGTGCAGACTGCCTCAAGACCCTATCCCTGTATTCTGTCTACTACAGGCTGTTGAGGGGAGATCTATGCTTGGCATACAAGACAATGTCAGACCCCACTGTGATGGACCCTTCTGTATGTCCACAAAACAAGACCGCACCAGAATTACCCATTCAGAAGACTTAAACCTTGCCTGTGATATAAATAGGACCTGCTGGAGAGACGGGTATGTATGTCAGAGATTACTCCATCTCTGGAACAGACTCCCGTTCTGTGTGAAGCAGAGTTCTTCTCTAATCCAATTCAAATGTAACTTGGACAATTGGTTGGGGAAAAGGAGATTCATCCCTGGTTTGGCACCTGTGTCTGTAATGGACACAGGCAGCTTGTAAATGGTTTGTCTCCCATCTCCTGCTTGTAAATGTTTCGACTCCCAAGCCTGTGCTTACACTTATCAAGGGGTACTAGGACTTGTCAGAGATTTGGGCTTCATGGCTAGTCTTAAAAAAGCCATTGTGGTCATTAGCCTAGTAAACACCTCTGAACTTATCTCCCTCTTTGTCTTCACACAGACATCCCTTATTGCTTTAATACCTGGTCTTTTGGTACAGTTTCACCATTTTTTTAGAAATGTTTTTATTGACACAACACTAAATGGTGTTTAGTAATGTGTCCACTCTTCCCACATCTAAAGCATACTAATTTCAGTTGCCTCCTTTTTTTTTTTTTTTTTTTTATTTTGGAAGTATTCACAGATATATTTCCGTGTTTAATTATAGGTGTAGGCTCCTCATTTCTAAGGAGCTCTTTATTAGTTAGTAACCTTAGTACTTGTAGGGTCACTCTGAAAAGTCCAGTCATGTAAATTACTTGGTGGTGCCCTTCTAAGCATATAATTTGCTAGAATCTTTAGCTTTTTAGCTTTACCATTTCAGGATCTCACTGTAAGTTTAAAATATAATTAAGATCAGACATTTATGCACTTAATGTTGTGTGAATTAAATGTCCAGATTAACATTTCAATACTATTTTCAGAAGACTCCCAGCGCAAGCTAGTGGTGCCTGTTTCAGTTTTCAATATTGTCATGTCCATATAAGCTTTGAGTGCCTCCCCTATTAACTGTGATGACAAAATTTTAGCCAAGTTATATTTCTGTCAGTTCTCCAGGTGACATAACTTTTAGATACAAGCTATACTTCAGTGTTGTGAGCCCCTGCACTGGCCTGGCAATCAAGGAGCCTCAGTCCTCACCACTAACACCAGTGAGGAGCGTCCATATAGGGAAAGGATAAGAAATACACAGACAGTAATGTACAATTTCCCTTAAGAGCACACACGATCACAGTCAGTCCAGGGGCTGGTTTCTCCCTTTCTCTCCAGGTCCCCAAAAAGACTCCCCACTGGTACAGCTATAGGGTCCAGATCTCAGCCTAGTGGGCAAGCTAAAACCTCTAACACCCTCTTCTGTCCAACCAGTGCTTCATGTCCCTGCCTAAGTAGCTGACAGACGCACACTTTGAGGTAAGATTTTATACAACCACACAGACACTCCTGGGGAATGCTGGCACAGGTTCTCCAGCTGAGTTTTCTGTCCAGTCTAAAAGGTAGTACCAGCTGCCGCCACCCACTAATATCATCTACTCAAAGGCCCTTCTGAAAGGCTGTCCAATTATTACTGTGCAATATTATTATCCAAATGGTAAGTGTGACTGAACAGTCAAGGCTTATTAGAGTGATTTGGTACGGTATCACTGTATACATGCAATGTACTCTAGAGCTTAAATTAACTCTACATAAAACAGCCACAGTTGAAAGGTTTAAAAATATTTAATAATAAATAAAAACACAAGACAACACTGCTTACTACACAGTGCTAGTCAAGAGTTCAGAGATCACAGAGAAATACTTAAAATAATACGGTAGAAAAGTTCTGACATCACAGTAAACAAACTAGTCTAATCTTCCTATTTCTAGCTATATCTAAGAGAAAACACAGTTCTACAATACACTTACATAAAGAAACAGGCAGTGCTGGTGGTGTTGGATGTTATCAAGACAAAAATGCTCTGAACTCTCCTGATTCTCTCTCTTTAAATTGATAACGCAGAGCTGCTTCACATGACATCATTCTTAACACTTCTCTGGTGTTCCCTGGCTAACAGAAACTACATTTACATTCTTTACACCTGGTCAGAAAACAGAGCAGTAAAGAACATTTATACATACAGATTCTAGCCATAAACTCTGGTCTTAAAACAATAGGCAGGATGCCTCCCTCTAGACATATCGGCTCCAAATTTTGTCATCAAAGAATTGACTTATCAGCTTTGTTACAGCAGAGTGCACTGTTACATTTTTGCAATTCAATATCCAATGTAGTCTTTTCACATTTAAGAGAACAAGCCTGTGGCTTACATTAATATTTAGAAATGACAGAATTATGTACTAAATTCTATCTGGCTAGACTGGCAGCATTTACCTATCTTTATAAGTGTCATCATCCCTGCTCAGTTAATTTAATGGTGTGATAGGCTTTTGGGGTAGCCATTATAGAGGCTAGTAAAGTAATTTCTTCTTGGAGGCTAATTAAATGTTTAACAGTTTTCATTCCCCTCCTGAAGTGTCCATATATACTAGCCTGAAGTGATATTGCTCTGCACCAGAGCCTCCATGAGCGTCTCCATATTTAGGCAAGAAATAGCAGATGTTATGTAGTCCAATCTCGCCATCATTCTTACCCGTGGGTTCGGAGTCGAACCTCGGCTCCAACTCGGCCATACTCTAGCTTGAAGTCTTCAATTGGCTCGTGGCTGTGGTATCCCATCATGCAACAGGTCTTTTCCCCAGATCTCGTTTGCCGCTCATTAAGCTCAGATGTGGTCTCACTTTTGGCCGTGGCTAAGTATATTGTTTATAAAATTTTTATAAACTGTTGACTCGTTGCTCGAAAAAGCTATTTTCATAGCTCTGTGTGTGTGGTAGTGGTGTTTTACTGCCTGTATTTGTTTCTCTGGCTGTTTTTGTGCCCTTGTCTGGCTGTTTGTGTATCCCGTTCGTTTCCTTTCCCCACGGGCTAGGTCCATTTAAGTTAAAGACCTAGTCCTCCCCGCCCGTTTCTGGGCAGTTTGAGTTAGAGGCTCTGTTTCTTGTTAGTTGGGTCTAGTGTGTGTGCGTATTAATTTGTTCCTTTCAGCATGTCCAAGGATCCTAAGGAACATAGGCCTTCGGACTTTAAAAAGGGTCTTGAATGCAACAATAAAATGTCTTTAACTGATGGACACTCTTTGTGCGTGTACTGCTTGGGGGCTGTTCACCTCCCAGAGTCCTGCTTGTTTTGTCATTCCTTCAGTCCCCATGTGCTACAGGAGAGGAAGAACAAGCTCATTTTGAAAGGACTGCTTAAACACTCCTTTGAGGAAGACTTGGCTAAGTCTTCCAGTGCATTATCCTCTCCAGCTAAAAAGGACAAAAAGAGTTCCAAGAAGCGCTCTCCTTCTCCGTCTGTTTCTTTGGAGCCACCAGAGAAAGTTGCTAGAATAGCTTCTCCTTCGGTTCCATTGCCCTCAGTGCCAAAAGAATGTAGTCTGTTGACTAAGTCCGTATTGGCTCCCAGCTTTCGTAGCCGCTCACGGATATTTTGGTTCGGAGCCAGTCTCCAGTTTTTCAGCCGGGGTCTCCTTCATGCAAGTCCCCTTCTGTAGGGAGATCCAGATCTCCTACTTTATCTTCCATGTCTTCCAGGACCCTTTCAGATGAGGACTTTGATTGGATGGTGAAGAAACTGCTTCAGTCATCGGTGTTGGCTAAATTGATTCCGGCTCCAACCCAGTCGGCTCCGGAGCTTATGGCCTCTTCATCCTTTGTTGCTCCTCCTCCAAGCCTTTCTCGGCCTTCGGAGCCAGAGTTGTTGGTGCCGTTGGGCGCCGTTAGGTCGGTTCCAGTAGCCTCACCTAGCCTCTCGGTTCCGATTTTCCACTCCGACCCCTTTGGGTCCGTCCACGGGGTCAAGGGTTCACGGTTCTCCAGTCAGACCCGAGGGGGAGGTCGCAGATCGATCTTCATCGGTTCCGATCCTTCCTCTTGGTGCTTTGGCCTAAGTGAGCTTGGACCCGACATCAACTTCGGACCTCATCTCCTCTGTGCCGAGGGCTACTACTGTTTCAACTTCAGTTATTCTGCCTTCGGAGTGGGGGGGATCAGCCTTCTAGGTTATGAGGAGTGTGCTGGCCAGATCGTCAGCTGCATCCTATGCACTGATACTCTGCCCTCTCCATCACCGGTGTCCGTTTTGGATCACGCTCTATCCATGGGCAGTGGAGACCCTAAGCCTCAGGATTCCTCCATGAGTGGTCCCCAACTTTCTGATGTCTCCCCAGAGTTTTTGCCTGAGGAGCCCACCAGAAAGAGATTGTGTAAGAGGAAACACCTTGACTCTTCGGATGAGTCTCTCACATCGGATAGTGACCTCGAGGAGTCAGAGGGGTCCCCTAAGTAGTCTTCTGAAGATATCTCTTTTTCAGATATCTTGAAGCAGAGAGGCGGCTGATCATCCAAATCCCCTTCTGAAGAGGAGTCTGTGTTCCTGAAGGGTTTCAGGTCTCAACCCTCCGCCTCTTGGGGTTTCTCCCCTTTTGATGAGTTATTAGATCTTGTCTGTCGAAAGGTGTGGGAAACTCCTGACACTGCGGAACCAGTCCCAAGGAGACCCAATAAGTTTTTGTCTGCCCCCTCTGACAAGGAATATCTATCTAAAGGCATTCCAATAGATGCCATGGTGGTGGCAGCGGCCACCAAGAAGGAACTTGCTGAAACTTCGTCTACCGTCCATCCACCTAACAAGGAGTCCCGGGCTATGGACCGGTATGGGAAGTGTGTGTTTACCTCAGCGGCCTTTACACTGCGGTCGCTGAACTACTTGACGCATTTTACGAGGCTCCAGAGAGATTTCCTAAAAGAGCTAGGAGATTCTCTACAGGGTAACATTTCTGATGCCATGGCACAGAAGGTCAGTGCACAGATGTCTACCCTCAATTCCCTTACCAACTCCTCCATGAGGCTAATCTCATATGCAGCTGATGGAGCGAGTAGGGCTGCGGGTTCCGGAGTCGCTCTTAGGAGACACTCCTGGATGCGCCTGTGCTATTTCGCTGAGGCCTTCAAGTCTACGTTCACCAATGCCCCATTTGATGGTTCATCGTTCGCATCCAAGGTGAAGGACACTCTCACTAGGTGTGAGCAGGAAGGAAAAACCCTGTCTGCTGCGGGAGTACAGTTTTTCATTCCTTTTAGACCTTACCTCAAAGGCCAGAAGGGTGGGAAAATGTGGTTCGGGAAGTCGCAGATGTTTTTTCAGGGCTCGCAAAGGGATTCCCCCCAGAGGCAGGGGAGAGGGTGGAAATTCAGGTAGACACTGCCCTAGAGGCAGAGGAGGCCCGCGTAACCAGGGGGACTGTGATTCCTTTCGTGGTTCTCCCTACCAGCGCTCCTGAAGGGAGGCCCGACTGTGCGTCTCTGGAGCCGGTCGAGGGTCGCATTTCTTTATATCCAGAAACCTGGCAAGAAGTCATCCAAGGCGAGTGGGTATTACAGATTATTTCCAGAGGTTGTCATATCCCGTCTCTTCTCCTCCCCCGCCATCCAAGAGAATCCCAGACATTCCACCCAGTCACAGGAATTCTATAACTTTAGAAATAAAAAAGTTGCTTTCAAAGGGAGCCATCCAGCCTGTCCCCCGCAGACCAAGTAGGATTAGGGACTTACTCCAGATTATTTTTGGTGCCGAAAAGGACAGGGGACCTGAGACCCATCTTGGATCTCAGCCGATTGAACCTTCATGTACAAAAGTCCAAGTTCCACATGGTCACCTTACAGTCAATACTCCCTCTGTTAGGGAAAGATGCGTGGATGTGCTCCATTGACCTCAAAGATGCTTACTACCATGTCAAGATGGACAGGGCATCGAAAAGTCATTTACGCTTCCTGCTGGGAGAAAGTCATTTTCAGTTTCGCGCTCTGCCCTTTGGTCTCACCACAGCCCCCAGGGTGTTCACCAAATGCATGGCAGTGGTAACTGCTCACTTGAGAAGTCAGGGATTCCAAGTTTTTCCGTACCTGGACGACTGGCTCCTTTCTGCCACCACCAGGCATCTACTGTTACAGACCAGGGACGCCGCTATTACACTGTGCCAATGGTTAGGAATTACTCTGAATTGGAAAAAATCTGCCTTGTTGCCCTCGCAGCGTGTCACTTTTATCAGCGCCAAACTAGATACAGTACTCATGAGGGCCTTCTTACCAGAAGAGAGAATTCAGGCTCTACAACAGCAGGTCTACACCTTACTACCATTGAGTAAGGTCAGGGCAAAAGTGGTCCTCAAGTTATTAGGGACCATGGCTGCCACAATCATGCTAGCTCCCCTTGCCAGACCACACATGAGGGTTCTTCAGTGGCTGCTTTTCGCCCAATGGTCACTGCAGCATCTCCCACTCTCCCATTTTATTCTGATTACGGACACGTGCAATCGGGATCTAAGCTGGTAGCTTCAGGCCAACAATATCAACGTGGGCAAGCCCTTTGTCCATCTTCTCCAGTTGCCACGATTGACCACGAATGCCTCCCAGATCGGGTGGGGGGCATTATCTTAGCAGGACTGTCCAAGGCACGTGGCAGGATCACGAGACCCATTTGCATATCAATGTCTTGGAGATGAGAGCAGTGCTATTAGCGTTGCAAGCTCTTTAGAGCTCTCTCCCTCTAGGGCAATTGCAATCCACTCAGACAACATGTCGGTGGTGTGGTACCTGAACAAACAGTGAGGAACCAAATCATACCCCCTTTGCAGAGAGGCACTTCGAGTTTGGCAGTAGGCGGTGTCTTCCCAACACTTTCTAGTTGCAACGCATATACCGGGGAAGTCCAACATGATTGCCGACAGACTGAGCAGAGCTATCCTAATGCCTCACGAGTGGTCCCTGAATGATTGTGTTGCGGAAGAGATATTCCACAGATGGGGTCAGCCTTGCTGCGATCTATTTGCCAGCCCCCTCAATGCCAAATGCAGCAGCTACTTCACCCTTATCCCCCCGGAGGGGGAAAAACCCAGGGATGCTCTGGCTCATGATTGGCCCTCCGGTCTTCTCTATGCCTTTCCACCGTTATCTCTGATATCAAAGGTCATTCAGAAAGCACATTCTGTGGGGAGCAAAATGATCGTCATTGCCCCATACTGGCCTCGTCAGATTTGGTTTCCCTTCCTTCAACCCTATCTAATGGACAAGCCCTGGATTCTGGACCCAGTTCCAGATCTGCTGACTCGTATATCAGGACAGTTCCATCCCTCCATCCAGACCCTCAGGTTGACAGCTTGGCTGCTCTAGTTCCGTCCTTAGTCAGGCTTCATGATTTTTCCCCAGAAGTGGTCCATATTCTATCATCTTCCCACAAACCTTTTACTGGGATGATTTATTCCAGTAAGTGGAAGAGATTTTCTATTTGGGCCCATGAGAGACATATTGATCCGTATGCAGCACCTATTTCCGCAATATTGGAATTTCTTTCTCAACTGTTTAGTCAAGGTTCAGCTGCGGCAACCATAAAAGTACAATTGGCAGCAATTTCTACCTTTCACGTTGCTAATGAGCCCAGCCTTATGGCTCATAGGCTTTGTAGGGCTTTTATCAGAGGGACATTGTTACTCCGACCTCCAGTCTTTGATCCAGTGATGCCATGGGACCTCAATTTTGTACTACAGAAGCTCACCTCAACTCCCTTTGAGCCCGCAGCTACGTGTGACATTAAATTCTTGTCATGGAAGACAATATTCTTGATAGCCATAACTTCAGCTAGGCGGGTCTCTGAACTCCAAGCATTATTGATTAGACCACCTTATTTCGTGTTTCACAAAGATAGGGTCTCCTTAAGAACCAACCCCTCTTTTGTTCCAAAGGTTGTCTCTGTTGTCAATATCAGCCAATCCATTGAGTTGCCTGTGTTTTTTCCTGAATTCTCCAACAAGGCAGAATTTAAGTTTCATCAGCTGGATGTTCACAGACAATTGCGTTTCTATTTACATAGGACGAAAGATTTCAGGAAATCAGATCAAATGTTTGTCTCGTTTTCAGACACTAGACTTGGGGTTCTGGTTTCAAAGGTAACCTTGTCTCGCTGGATCTCCGATTGCATCTTATTTATGCTTCCAATGGCAAAGAATTACCCTTTAAAGTGAAGGCTCATTCTACACAATCTGTGGCTACCTCAACTGTGTTTCAGGCTAGGATGTCTATGGATGATATTTGTGCTGCAGCCACATGGGCTTCACCTCATACCTTTATTAGTCACTACAAATTAGATTTGGTCTCTAGAAGCATATCTTCCTTTGGTTCCACTGTGCTCAAGAGTATTTTTCATTGAGCCACCCAAGATCAAGGTACTAGGGACGCTTTCCCATGGGTAAGAATGAAGGCGAGATTGGACTACATAACATCAAGAAATTATGTACTCACCATAACATTCGATGTATATAGCCCATCTCGCTTTACATTCTTACTTAACCCCCCCCTCCTTCCCCCTCCTGGAGGTATTGTCTCTAGGTGTCAGTAGTCTTTTCTGTTGCGGTTGTTGTTCTTCTCAGTGTGTATGTGTGTGAGCTTGCAGCAAACAAGATCTGGGGAATAGACCTGTTGCATGATGGGATACCTCTTAGCCACAAGCCAATTGAAGACTTCGAGCTAGTGTATGGCTGAGTCAGAGCTGAGGTTCGGCTCCAAACTCACGAGTAAGAATGTAAGGCGAGATGGACCACATAGATCGAACGTTATGGTGAGTACATAACTTCTTGTTCACCAGACTTTTGGGGGGAAAAATTCTCTTGCTCCCTTTGAGTGGAATGACCACGCAGATAGCAGCAATAGTGATACTTCCCTCTTTTTAGGTGTGATAATTAAGGAAAAATATGTTGTATATGGAGGCAGCCATACAGGAATGAAAGAAATGGTGTATAGAGACTGATCGATGTCCACATTCTGCCCAGCACAGAATGTAAATATACTAGAGTGTTTTCTTAAATTGAGACATACTTTTTACAGTTTGATTATGTAAACTCAGTCAGTTAAATAACAGGGCTTAAATAGCTCACACTAGAGCTGTCTGCATATAGTTTGTCAAGTGAACTCTGCAGTTCTTATGACTCCTTTGTGTGGTGTTGTAGCTCGTGTCAAGTGTCTCCTGCTTTATTCACAACCAAGTCCACATGTAGGCTGACTGTACTGCACATGTAAATCCTTGAGAAAGCTTCTGATATGCCACAGATAAAATCCACAAGATATAGGTTTTCCACTGTATACACATACTTCTCTTGTTAATCTTACCAAGAGTCTGCTCCTTGCCCTTGCATTCCCTATTAGCAAGAGGCAGGTGTCTGCCATTTTTGGCTTTGGTCCTTCCTTTTAACATCTGGCTTCCCTCAGGTGTTTCACTGTTGGTAGCTAGTGTTTCAGTACAGTAAATACATAACTTGTCTGGCTGTTACCATAATACATGGTATATATGCAGTATTTTTGTATAAGAAAATAGCCATTGTTTCATAATAAACTTTTGCTAAATGCACACATTTAACCTGACTTTGCCAGCTGAATCATAGCTACGTTCACATCTGCATTCATGTGTAAACTACTTTTTATATATGTAATAGATAGGCAACTGTAAAACAGCAGTAGTAGTTTCTTATTTAAACCTGCTTATTAAGACAGACTAAAGTTAGTGAATATTTTTTAACTTTGAGTGAACCCTGTATGCAGGAATGAATTTGGCCTTGAACATGGAACACCCTTTCCAGCCTGTTTGCGACTTACAGATACGTTCACTATCTGGTGGCTACAAGTGAAGGAACCCAAGTAAATATATGAACTAAAACAAGGAGCCTTATACAGTTTCATATAAGCTTGTAGACAAAACTCTTGGTAGTTAAACCAGTGTGAAATATGCCATTATTGAATAGTGTCATCCTGTTTTCAGAGCATTTATTCAGGGAAAGTAAATAAGGTCAGGTTGAAGCTTGCATTAACCTGTGTACAGGACAAAAGCATCCCTTTGGGAGCTGTCTGCTTCTAGCTGTGAGGTCTAATACAGTGTGTTTTTAATTTGTAAGTGTTGAAGTTGATTGCTATTCAAGTAGTTTTGTTAATTTCTAAAGTAAATATTCTAGTTTTGAGGTTTTATTATACAAGGTGCATAAAAGTTGTAGTAATTAGTTATTGCTTTAACCTGTTCTCTCTTTAAATTCTGATGCTTCTCAAACAAATATATTGCCAAAGTAGTACCAGTAGTAGGTATTCTGTGTGCACATTTGAAAGGACAATGACTGTGCAGGGTCTGATAATTTCTGTGTACTTAACATTTAGAAGCCTCAGTAGAATGTCAGAGGAGATTACTCTAGAAAATCAAAAAACACCTTGTGATGATAAATAAAATGTGTTAATTCATGACAGGGTGCAAAGATAATGTAACTTATAGATTTATTGAGTTAAGTATTCACAGAAACACCCCTTGTGTTTTGTTAAAGTTGTCATGCTGTACCATTTCCCTTAAAAATAGTGTTATATTAATTTTGGATCTTTTTGTGACTGCATTTGAGCCATCACAGGCAACATTTGGGGGGTTGGTTTTTAGAGAATGTGTTATTTGTCAAATTTGTGAAATGGTAAAGTAGAACATTTAACACTGAATAGAGATGATTTAATAATTATTGATGTGTGTAATTTGATTCTGGCTTTATGAGAACCGAACATGACAAAGTGGCAGGATAAAGAAAACAGCTGCTTGTGTTGGCTGGCTGTTGGTCAGCATTTGAGTAAGACAAATTAGAAGTTATGCAAGATAATAAGTAATGATGTAATTCAAAGCGCAAGTGGCAAAGGTGAGATTCAAACCTAAATCAAGTAGACTAGGACAAAAAAATAGGAGACAGTGAGCCACAAACATAATTAACGCCAAATATCCAAAACAAAGCATGAATCAAATTAAAAAGTACTGCTGCTTCTGCTTGGGAAAATCAGTATTCTTATTAGTTCAGTGTACTTCTCCCCCACATCTGTCAGATAATCCACACATGCAAAGTTTGCAAGATCATTGAGAGCATCAAGCTAGTAGTAGTCATTCTAAGTATGTTACCAAAATCAGAATTTTCATTTCTAACTTTGCAGAGGTTTGTAAAGTGTGAGAGAAAAAAAAACTTTGCCTTTCTACATTATTATACTGGATGTGATATTCTTGAACTCGAAACTGAAAGATTTTTAATCATCATTGAAAAATATCCCATAAATTGCATGGGATATTAAACAGGTACAGCAATTTCCTACAACTTAAAAAAATGTATTTTGGTGAGATCCTTTATAAGCTTTTTGTGATTCTGCCTGTAATAAATCAAGGAAGACTAGCAAGGCAACAAGCTTTTGACAAAACTTTCCAGAGGCTTGAGCAAAGAGGTCAGAGTCTGCCTGCTATTGTTTGTAAAAAAAAAAAAAAAAAAAAAAAAAAAATACTTTGTTCATATAAACATCCATCATGGTTATAGTTAAATTCCACCTGCAGTATTAATTTTCTGGCCTTTGCTCAACTTTGGAGTATGTTCTGCATTGGTTTTAATTACTTTGTGTCAAAAAGATGCTTCAAATACACACAAGTGCCCAGTAGTTCTAGCCTGTTGTGTGAATGCACCTCATGTGTCTTATTGCGATCAAATGACTGAAAAAATGTATTAGAATTTGAGGAATCACCCCCCCGCCATGCCTCTTAGGTGTCACTGATTTTGCCACATAGTTTTGCTGTGTCCATTGCAGTATGTTTGATTTGCTGGTAAATCACTTAGGGTTAAAGTCAGTCAGTGACAGATGTGTTTCATGCGTATTATTTATGTAATGTGTGCCGAAAGACTGCCTGTTGCAGTTAAGTCATTGGTATGCCTCATCTCTAGCTCTCACTCATGATTTCTGCCTTTCTCAGATGCACAGATCATATTAGTGAGCATAAAAAAATGGCAGATGTTTGTTTTGCTTCTGTCCAAACTTTATGGCACCTTAATATGCTGCCATGATGTGGCAGACTTGTTTATTTTACCTGTACATTTAACACCTTGCTGGAGAACATTCTTTCTCCATTCAGGGTGAAGATGTTCGTGTAGCCCATTCCTGTGATGGGGTCTCACCAGTAATATTCCATATGTGCTCGACATGGATTCCAACAAAATTTCTTGGCATCCTTGTTTCAGGTGCACACTACATTGGTTGTAATAAAATACGCAGTCATTATCCTTTGTTACAAATTTCAGTAGCAATTTAAAAACTGCCTGGGATGGACTGACATTCTTTTCATCCAGCAATATTCCTTCAGAGACTGTCTACACAGTGCATCTTACTACAACACAGAAGTATGTTTATTTAATGCAAAAAGTAAAACAACTAGCCGAATAATGAGTGCTTATATAGCAAATCCTGTCAAAAGGGGTTAACAGCAGACCTTAGGGAGAGTACAGCTTTTTTTTTTTTTTTTTTTTTAAATGGCATGAATTGTAACTGTATTCCAGATGAGTCTTTTTGCAGCTTTCCAGTGTGTCTTTAGGAAAAAAAATAGATGTTCCACAAATTAAAAGGACTCCTCTCCTGTCGGACTTTCCCGGTAAACAAATGTAAAATAAAATAAATAAATAAAATAAATTTAGATAAACTGTTTCAGAAGCATATTCCTTCCCTTTCTTTTATCACAAAACAGGCCTTCATACATCTCAACCTGCTGACATCAAAAATAGGTACAGAGGCTCTTTTAAAGTAGGTACATCTGGTCTGGCAAAGAAAATCTGGACATCTCATTAGCATAAAATGTATTTGCCAAATATGTCATGATTCCTCCCGCTTCCACTAGGATTGTGAGAAACTACTTAGAAATGCAATTGTAAAAAAATGAGCGAAAAATGGCAAAAAATAAGCATGTTTTATTGTGAAATGTCAGTTCAGCAGAAAACTTCAGCTCTACTTTATAGTACAGCAAAAATAACAAGACAAAGTATTCATGTTTTGAAAGCAAATACACAAGATTTGGTGAGGGTTGAGGATTTCCTGTGATTCTTACCTACTCAGGTGAAGGCTGAATAAATCATTCAGTGAACCGCTGTCATGGTGGGCCAAAGGCAGCAGCACAACATAGGGTAACCTCATGGAAAGGAAAATAGAAGGGCTGGAGTGTCTAATATTTCTGAACTGTCATATATAGGTTTTCTTGGATTCCCCCTAATCCTCGGCAAAGTTCATGATCTAACACTGAAAGCAAAAGTTTGGAAGAAAATAAAAAAATCATTATGTAGTAGCACACTAATAATTTTGATTACAAATACCAGGAAGCTAACAGTATTAACTTGTCTCTCCCACAAAAAGGAGATGATTTTGGCTGTCTCCAGTTTAGTCATCTGCTGGTGTATGAATGAGATCTGTTTATTTTAACAGTAATACACATACATTATTGCATAGCAAATTTATTATATCAGAGAAGAAAACTGGGATGCAAAGTTTAAAGAAAGAAGAAAGGCCTAGTACCATCTCCATGAAGGTTACTAGTGTTGTTATAAATACTTGGTACCTGTCTAGAAGACAGTTTTGCCGCAACATCATACAGAGAAGATGTCACACAACAAAAACCCTGAGCTATTTACAGAAACACTGAAGTTATTGCATTATAATTTTTGGTGTCCCCAAACAGCAATTTGTAGATCTTCAGATAGCGTGAATGTAACAAACTGCTTACAGTTTGATTCTCCAGCAAGAATGATACCATTGTTACAGAAGCATTGACAAAGAATGAAATGGAGCAGAGGATTTCTTAACAGCCCAACAACCTAGATATATTTGTTAGATTGCAAAGAACATAAGGCTGTGGCTGGGTAATGACCCAAGGTCAATACTTCACTCCTTTATGAAGTTAGTTACATGCAATATGTCCATTTATGTAGCAGTTAATAATGAACTCTGCTGAAAACGTTTCTGTAACAAGATAAATTAATGAGACCAATGAAGCTGTATTAATGGAGGACATTCTCGTTTGTTCCTGTGAACCAGAATTTAGAAGAATTCAAAACCGTAACAATTTGCTACCTTCATTGCAAAGGCACTCTTAGTTACTGAAACACTTTAATCTGGTTAAAAACTTTATGCTATCCTACTTTTAAACAAAGCAAAAGAATAGTAAAGCAAAAATTCTTAATTCAGCAAATGGTGGTGTTCTATTTTTTAAATAGCTGATAAGTGCATCGCTCATCTTTCTTTGGAGATGAAGTTGGCAGGGAAGGTCGTATGTATGGGACTCGCTGAACAGCAAGAGAAAACTGAAATACAAAAACAATACTGTGGTAATTAGATTGTTTAATCAGCACCAGCAGGCTACTGTTACTGCTTCCAGTGTGCATTAAATCTACTGGGCTTGCTGCTTTCTCTCTGTTTTGTTCTTTCAAAATATCAACTGATTTTTTCTCACCTAGTATACCCAGGGACAGCACGGTCAGTTATTACAATGGCCCTTATTCGACTGTGTTAATTGTTGTCCAAGTTGAATTTGTCTCACCTTGTTTCTTGGATGTTGTCTGAAGGCAGAAGTTGCATGGTTAAAAAAACGGCTGCAGCTTAAATTTGGAGAAGAATTGTGTTTAAAGGAGAGATGTCTATTTGTAACAGCCTAAAATATAATGCTTAAAATTAGCATATTCCGCCAAAAGTGATACAGTTGAAAGGTATGCAAGTCATTGTTATGGACTTGCAAACAGGACAATTATGCATGTAGCAGAAATGCTGTTGGAATTAATGGTGCCTTGTATTTAACAAAAGTCATGAACAGTTGCATTCCAAAGAAAATGTATTAGCAAGTCAGTGCAACAACAAATTGAGTTACACTAGCTGAAGTGTATTAAATGAAAAGCATTTCTGCATGTAATAGCACATCAGTAATACTGTGCATTGTTAACAAATTTTTCCTTTAAAGTGTTGTGTAATAAGTGATAATCTTTGCATAATACGCAGTGATGTAATTTGCAAAGTATATCAAAGCATTAATTTCACAATTTGGGGTGGTCTGCTATGATGTGTACTGTAGCCAAAAGCGATGCATGAGTTTGCTATAGTGTCATTCATTAGATGAGAATATATAAAATAATCTTTGTCATGATAAATTGGTGCATCAGATGATTATGTTTGCAAGGTAATTGGCTTACATGTCATGCATATGTCAAGCTGAGTTCATGTCAATGTATTGACAACTTTTTCAGAGAGCCCCGGTGGAGCATTTGGGGCAGGGTGCATTTGTCACAAATCAACCGTCAGTGAATCTTGGAGGTACATTTTTCATGTAAGGGGGAAAAAACTCTGTACCATTCATGTGTGGGGTACCCCCATAGTTATGTATACCTACTTCAAGAACACACAGCAGTGGAGAAAAGACAGTTCCCACTGTCGGCAAAAAAAACCTTTTATTTAGCTGCTTTTACAAGATTTGTTTCCTCATCCTACTCTATCATTTCATCTTGTTTTTTCTGCTACTTGGTCTCTAAAGTGTTCAGTTGCATCTTCTGTGCTGCATTTATTACTGCTTGTTTTTAGCCTGTTTAAATTTTAAGTGTTATTCTAAGCCTCTTAATTTTGGTTTAAGCACTTGGGTTTTAGGCCTACCCCTTAGCTCTCCCTGGCCTCTCTCCCTCAGATTCTGACAAATATTGATGGACAATTTCCTATGGTTTCTCCTGCCAGCCTGGTTGATATGGGCATCCTGAGACAGTGCAGCAACTGCCTCATGTACACGGAAAACCATCTACTGCTACCACCTAGGAACGCAATTTGTGAGAGATGCAGTTACATAAAGAAGCTAGAGTCTAGGCTGTTTCCCTCACAGCAGTATATCTGGCACTGAGAAGGCTGTCAGCACAATCACTACACCTCAAACACACCCAGAACTACACAACACACACCCACATATGCGGAGGTTCTCAACAAAAGCAAACCCATACAAAGGAGATCTCAGAGGCAAAAACACATGAACTCCACAACCCTCCACACCACATACCATGCATATTCCACACACCAGTGTCTCGCAACCAGTAAGGCCTAACCATAAACCCAACATATTAGTCATAGGAGACTCCATTGTGAGACACACAGATGTGCTTCTCACCAGGCTGGATAAGGCGAAAGTCATGGTTAGTTGTTTGTCAGGTGCCAGACTCCACCATATCACACACACACTCAAGTTTCACAACAGCAGGTACTGTTATGACTCTGTCATAGTCCATGTTGGCATAAATGACTTGAGATGTACCTCCCTGGACTATATGAAAAGAGACATGGTTGAGCTCACTGAATGTGTCCCAGGCAGGTATGTCCCTAGCCTTAAGCAGCATTCTACTGTCACCTAGAATGATGCCTCAATGCAAACCGAAAATGATTGACTTTAACAATTGACTTAGTTTTTGTTGTCATTCCAGGGGGATTCAATGTGTGACAGCCTGGGAACATATGATCGACAGAGCACGTTGCTTTGCCAGAGATGGCCTGCATCTGTCTCACTTGGGCTTCAGGCTTCTGACAAAGGTCCTTGCCTCCCCCACAATGCCTTTTTTAGGAAACGTCATGAGGTCAGTACTGCCAACATAAAAATCTCAACAAAATGCAAATTAAAGGCCATGCTGCTAAACGCCAGGAGTCTAAACATGAAACTGCACTCATTGCAAGCATTCTTAACCCTGGAAGATGCTGACATTTGTGCAGTCACAAAAACCTGGTGCAAAGCTGCGGAGAGCACCTGGCCTTGCCTGGTTACTCATCCTGTCATACATTCAGACCCCAAAATGTGGGCAGTAAATCCAGAGGAGATGGAGTTTCAGTATATATTACACACACACACACACACACACACACACACACACACACACACACCACCACACACATCACCACCACCACACACACACATCACCACCACCACCACACACACATCACCACCAACACACACACACACATCACCACCACCACAAACACACTCACCACCACCACAAACACACTCACCACCACCACACACACACACACACACACACACACACACACACACACACACACACACACACATCATCACCACCACCACCAGACACACACACACACACACACACACACCACCACACACACACTAGCACACACACACCACCACCACACACACACCGCCACCACACACCGCCACCACACACCGCCACCACACACGCACCGCCACCACACACGCACCGCCACTACACACGCACCGCCACCACACACGCACCACCACCACACACGCACCACCACCACACACGCACCACCACCACACACGCACCACCACCACCACACACGCACCACCACCACCACACTCACACCACCACCACACTCACTCACTCACACCACCACCACACTCACTCACGCACACCACCACACTCACTCACTCACTCACGCACACCACCACACTCACTCACTCACTCACTCACGCACACCACCACACTCACTCACTCACGCACACCACCACACTCACTCACTCACGCACACCACCACACTCACTCACTCACTCGCACACCACCACACTCACTCACTCACTCGCACACCACCACACTCACTCACTCACTCGCACACCACCACACTCACTCACTCACTCGCACACCACCACACTCACTCACTCACGCACACCACCACACTCACACCTACCTATCAAACAGTATGGCGCACAGGAGACACTCCAGGTGCAGTTAACCGTTGACAAGACACCTATTCAAATTATAGCTAGCTACAGGCCCCCAAATTGTACACAAGATGCCCACTCCACCTATCTGGACCTCTTCAAATCTATCAAGATTCAACCCTTTACTCTGATCCTGGGTGACTTTAATTATCCAACCATAGATTGGAAAAACTACTCATGCCAGAACACAAATGCCCAGAGATTCCTCAATTTTATCACTGCGAATGTATTGCAACAGCTAGTCGATACCCCCACAAGAGTTGATAATATCTTGGACTTGGTATTAACCAACATGAGTAACCACAGCAGCACCCCTATGGTATCATCCTCCCTGGTAAGATCCGACGGTCACTTTCAAAAGTCACCATCTCCCCTGACTCCCTTCTAGCTAGGGTAAAACAAAAAAACTTCTCCAAAGCTGATTACAACCTCCTGAGGGATGGTATAAACCGTTCACAGCACCCTCCCTCATTGTAGGAACTGGCACCAATGTCCAAATCTACACCAAAGTACTATACAAGCATTTATATAGATGCATGGAATCAGGAATACCTGACTGGACAAAATCATTCTCTGCAAGGAAGAGTAAACCTGTGTGGTGGACATCTGCAATAAATATAACAAAAGTAAAAAATTGCTGTCCAGGACCAAGAAGGAGCATGTGCCCAATTGGAAGCAGTCTCGCCTTAGCCTGAACAAGCAAATAAAGGCATTAGTAAAATCCTCTAAAGCCAACTTCGAGTCCAAATTGGCCACATCTACTAGAGACCGTCATACGGCCTTCTTCACTTATGTCCACAATCTCAAAGGAAGCACACAGATCTGTTCAGAACTGGTTGTGAAGGACACCATATACACAAATGCTGTAGATTTAGCCAATCTACTGGCTGACATTCAGTGAAAACTTCTCCCCTCTATCCTCCCCATCAGTAAATCAGGACATCCCCAATACCTGGCCCTCACTTCGTATCTCTAGGGAACAGGTCATCACTGCCCTCTCAAAGGCAAAAACTACAGCCTCCATGGGACATAACATCCCAGGCTGCATCCTACATGAACTTGCAGCACCATTGGGCACCCTGTTCAACAAAAGCCTGAGCATTGGACCAAGTGGAGGACAGCTACTGTCATCCCTTTACACAAAGGTGGAGCGTCCACTGATCCAGTAAACTATAGACCCATCAGCCTAACTAATCTGATCTGCAAGGTCATGGACCTCATTAACAGGGACATTAGCAACCTCCAAACACTCAACCTCGCACAGATGTTCATCGTGTTTCACTGCTGCAGTCATTACACTTGGGTTTTCCTGCCGTCAGGCGGTCCCGCAGTCGGCCAGAGTTCCAAAATCTTGGTCCGGCGACTGTTGCTGTCGGCTCTTCCTTGACATCAGTGCGCCAGGGGTATATAAGATGCAGCTGACGCAATTTTCTTCCGACTTTCTTGCCGCGCGGTGCCCGAAGCAAAAGCAGTTTGCAAGTGCCGGTCGGCCGACTCCTGAGATTTTCGAATTTCAGAACCAAAGTCTTCAGTAAAGCTAAGTACCTCATTGGGGAAACTTTTTCTTGCCTCAGACTGATGTCAGTAAAAGTTAATAATTGTATTTCTTGTGGGAAGCAAATACCTCATAAGGATTTTCATTCTTACTGTACTCCATGCCTAGGCCCTGATCACGACATCACTGGTTGTCGGTTTTGTGCTAGATTTAACAAACGCACTATTAAAAGTCGGTTTGATTTTGCTTTGCATTACTTGGGCCGAAGGTTCAATTATACAATGCCGTCGGAACAACCGACCGGAATTCACAAAAAATGCAAAGACAAGGATAAGGACAGGCATCCGAGGTCCAAAACCAGCGACGAAGCCTCTTCTAGGCCAGTTGCCGGTTCTCAGGCGCTTTCACAGCCCCTGACACCTGCTACCTCAGAGCCACAGGCCGCCTCCGACTCCCACGTGGAGACTACTAGGCCTCTGGACACTCAAGGTATTGGGCCTACGGAAACTAATCCCTCAGATGGGTCCGGAGCCATTGAGCAGGCACCGGCTTCTGAGGGTGTTTTCAGACCTTCACAGCTTGCCTTCAAAACAACAACCAAGTCTAAAACACCATTAAAGACAAAGAAACAAGAACATCATTCTCATGACAGGCCTCCATGCCTAAGAAACAGATGCTCAAAATGTCCGAAGACCTAATCACTCTGATCACGGGTTCCCATCCCCCTCCTGATAAAAGGCCTAGGCAGGATACAGACTATGACTCTTCTGAACAGGTTTCCATTTCCTCTGACTCCTCTTCAGAACAAGGATACTCTGTACCCCCCTATGAGGACTCTGATGCTGAAGAATCCATTCCTTCAGCCTCTCCTCCTGAGGATTACTCTTTTGGGGAAACTTTACATACCATGAGGGAGCATTTCCATTGGGAGAGCCAGGATTACTCAGAATCCAAGAAAAGGCTCAGAGATTTTCTTTTATTGCCTCAGCACAGGCCCCTTGCTATTCCACCTGTGTTAGATGTTGTGGATGATGTGTTCTCCGAATCTAGTTTAACTCCTGATTCTTTGCCCCCAGCTCCAGTCAAGCCAGACAGGTGCTACAGAGTCCCTGACTATCACAAATTTCTCTATAAAAACCCTGCTGCTGACCCAGAAACTATTTCCCAGGGTCCCAAAGGGGTAAAGGCTTCCACTGCTAAAAATCCATTCCCCTCTGACAGGGATTCTAGAGCATTGGATAGATGGGGGAAGAAAGTTTACACTTCTGCAACTTTAGCAATAAGGGCTTTAAATTGCCAGTTCCACATGCTTAAATACCAACAATATTTAACGTCTCTGTTAAAACAGAAAATGCTTACAAGCTTAGAAGGTCCTGATTTTAAGGAAATGCAGGATTTATTGCATGCAGCTGAACAAGTGGGAAAACATACTCTGCAATGTGGTTTTGATTCATTAGAGGCCTCTTGTAGAGCCGCAGTTACAGGATCTGTGATTCGAAGGCATGCTTGGTTAAAAGAGCAAAGTTTACCTGACCATGTTAAGGCAAAATTATTGGATGCTCCTTTACAGCTTATCTTGTTTGGTATTAAGGCAGAAGAGGTGTTAAAGAAAATGGAGGATAAAGCAAAATCTATGCAAACAGTGAAGGATTTCTTACAGGTACAGCCACCTAGATTTAGCAGAAATTGGCCTTCAAAAAATTGGTCCTTTCCAGTGTCAGACAGACCACAAAGAGGCAGATACAGACACTCAAGAGGCAGATCTCAGCCCCAAGGCTCTTGCAGACAACGACAGTGGAGTGCTTCAACCTCAAAAGGAGGAAAGGACAAGTCACAACCTTATAGGAAACAGTCCCAATGACTTCCCCTTCCAAATGCCAAGCACTTACCTTTTGGAAGCTCCCTTAGGGGGAAAACTTGCACTTTTTTCTCAAAATTGGCATATAATCACACAAGACAAATGGGTACTGAATATTGTGTCTCTCAAGGTTACAGGTTCCACTTTCACACCCTGCCAAGGCCAAAAGGAATGCCAGATCTGCCACAAAATCAATGGGCAGAGGCACAAAAACAAATCACAGCCCTCATGGACATGAGAGCTATTCAAAAAGTGCCACAACAGGAAGAAGGACAAGGATTTTACGCAAGACTTTTCTTGGTACCCAGAAAGGACAAAGCCTGGAGACCCATACTGGACCTATCTATTCTAAATACTTACCTGGATGTTCCGAAATTCAGAATGTTGACTCTACAGCAACGTCTTCCCATGCTGGGCAAGAAGGCTTGGCTTGTTACTTTGGATCTCAGAGAGGCATAACTGCATGTCCCAATCAGACAAAATTGCAGAAGATACCTCAGATTCATAGCTGGCACAATGCATTACCAATTCTCTGCACTGCCCTTAGGCTTATCTACTGTGCCCAGGGTCTTCACAAAATGCCTGGCACCAGTAATTGCATTTTGCAGACAAAAAGGAATTCAAATATATCTACTTGGACGACTGTCTTATTCAAGCAGAGAGCAAGGACGTTCTACTAACTCATCTGGCGTTTGTAAAAAGATTACTAATGGGCCTAGGATACACTATAAATGAAAAGAAGTCAAAACTAGTGCCCTCACAAGAGATAATATTCATGGGTGCAAGCTTAAATACAACTGCCCAGATGGCTTATCTCACGCCAGACAAGCAAAGACAACTGACTCAGTACTTTCAATTGATGGCAACAAAAACCCAACTCCCTGCAAGAAAAATTCTGCAGGCCTTGGGGTTCATGGCATCCTGCATACTACTAATACCATATGCCAGACTGTATATGAGGAAGTTACAATGGTATCTAAAAAGTGTTTGGACTCAACACTGTCACAGTTTGGAAGCAATAATACCACTTATTCCCTGCCTACAACAGGAGTTTCGATGGTGGGCACAGGCATGTCAACACAACAAGGGACAGCCTTTCACTTTACCCACAGCCAGGCAGACACCAACAACAGATGCATCGGATTACGCCTGGGGAGCACATATGGAAGGAAAATGTATTCAGGGCAAGTGGGCCGCAGACCAAATGCATCTTCACATCAATCAAAAAGAGATGCTAGCTGTACAAAATGCCCTGACAGCTTCCAAGGACCTTCTGCATCCAGGACAACTTTTACTAAAGATGGACAATACCACAGTTATGTGGTACATAAACAAGCAAGGGGGCACACACTCCTACCCCCTCTGCAGACAAGCCATGACTTTGTGGAATACAGCACTGACTTATCAAGTTCATCTGCAAGCACATTTCCTGCCAGGAAAGAAAAATACTCTGACAGACGACTTAAGCAGAAACATCATGGATCCTCAAGAGTGGAAATTAAACCCACAAGTATTCAGCATGATAACTCAGAAATGGGGGTGCCCAGACATAGATCTCTTTGCCTCCCCTCTGAACTGCCAACTGCAGAAATTCTGCACAAGGACTTACCACACACAAGCATGGAAAGTGGACGCTCTTTCATTCAGCTGGAAAACACTAAAAGTTTATGCCTTCCGACCACTGCCTCTCCTTTCAAAGGTACTCCTAAAAGCCAGATTAGAGAGGCCAAAAATGATCCTGATTACCCCCGACTGGCCACGCCAGCACTGGTACCCAATCTTAAAGAACTTGGCTCAAGGCTCAGCATGGATTTTACCTCAAATTCCTCATCTGCTGACTCAGTAAAACAATCAGATCCTGCACAGCCAGCTGAAAACCTTAAATCTGGCTGCATGGCAGATTACATAGCCAAGCAGACAACACCTCTCTCTAAAGCTGTTATGGATGTCATTTTGGAGGCCAGGAGGCCCAGCACCAGGAAATCTTATTCAAAAAAATGGAAGAGATTCTGCACCTGGAACCAGGCTCAAGGCTTTGACCCTCTTGTTCCAAATATTCCTCAGATATTACAATACTTAACTGAGATGCTGGACAAAGGCCTATCCTTTTCATTTATTAAGATCCACGCCTCTGCCATTTCAGCTCATTACAGCACGGATCCTCCTATTTACTCTCATCCATTACTAAGACAATACCTCAGAGGGGCTAAAAACATAAGACTGCCCTGGAGAGCACCAACTTGGGACCTCAACTTCGTCTTGGAAAAACTTATTTTACCACCTTTTGAGCCAGCCAATTCAGCTGAATTAAAATTTTTGTCATGGAAAACTGCTCTGCTTCTGGCAATAACCTCAGCTCGAAGAGTCTCAGAGTTACAGGCACTAATGGCAGTGGAACCTTTCATCATTTTTCATCAAGACAGGGTTTCCTTAAGAACAAACCCTACATTTATGCCAAAGGTGGTATCCAGTGTGGCTCTTAACCAAACTATTCACTTGCCAACATTTTATCCAAATCCCCAGAATAAAGGGGAGAGACTTCTGCACTCATTGGACATACACAGGCAGTTACGCTTCTACTTGGACAAAACAAAAGCTTTCAGGAAAACTGAACAACTGTTTGTAGCATATGCTGCAGGATCACAGGGAAAGGCTATTTCAAAGCAGACCATTTCAAAGTGGATAGGACACTGTATCTGTTTCTGCTACACACAGCATGGAAAAACTGTACCTAACAACATTAGGCCACATTCTACCAGGGCAACAGCCACTTCAGCAGCCTACCTTAGAGGAGTACCTACCAAGGATATTTTGGAAGCTGCAACTTGGAGTTCAGTGCACACCTTTACCAAGCATTACCACTTGCCTCTTTACTCGAAATCCAGAGCTGGCTTTGTCACTGCAGTGCTGCAGGGTCTCATAGCTACCCCGAATCCTTTATAGACCCAGCCACCCAACCTCAGCTTTGGGATTCAACCCAAGTGTAATGACTGCAGCAGTGAAACACGAACATAGTACGGTTTTGTACCTACCATAAATGTAGATGTTCGAGTGTATTCACTGTTGCAGTCCAGGTTACCCTCCCTCCATCCCACTTTCTTAGCTGGGACCTATCTATACCTTTCTAACCTATACAACCTATGTGGTGTATTTGCTTGTAACTGAAGGTATTGTTTTTATTTTTTATGTATGTTTTATTAGCAATATGTATTGCCTACCTATTTGGGGGCACCTGACATCTGGGGCAGGAAAAACTGAAGAAAATGGCGTGGCTGCATTTTGTATACCCCAGGCGCACTGACGTCAGGGAAGAGGCGACAGCAACCGACGCCGGACCAAGATTTTGGAACTCTGGCCGACTGCGGGACCGCCTGACGGCAGGATAACCCAAGTGTAATGACTGCAGCAGTGAATACACTCTAACGTCTACATTTATAGTAGGTACAAAACTGTACTTTTGGCTTTCTCAGTGGGAGGTCATGTCTGTTAAATCTGGTTGATTTCGAGACTGTCACCAAAGCCACGGACGAGGGGAAGACTGTGCACACCACCTACATTTACCTGGCAAGAACCTTCGCCACAATTCCCCACTCAGACATAGTAAATAAACTCTCTCAACTAGGCTTCCATCCATATGTTACCAGATGGGTAGCAAACTGGCTCACTGATAGAACCCACCTAATCAAAATAGTGGAAGGCACCCTCAAGCAGTCGACACATAATGAGCGGCGTACCCCAGGGATCGGTCTTGGGGCCACTGCTATTCAGGATATACTTCTCTGAGGTGCAGGCCAAAACCAGTAGGCTATGGCTGACCAAGTTTGCAGATGACTGTAAGCTTGGTGCAATCATCAGTTCCCCAAGTGATGTGGATGTCCTCCAGGAGGGTCTCACTCTGACAAAACACTGGTGGCAGAAACATGGCCTCAAGCTGAATGCCAAAAAATGCATCATCCCCTTTGGGGAGAGTGACGTCCCCACATATTATTACATTAATAATGTCCTAAGTACACAATCAGTAGTGAGGGATTTGGGCACCCAGCTTGATAGCAACCTGACTTTTGACCAGCATGTCGCTTCCGTTATACGGAAAGCTTTCTACATGGCCCACCTCATAAGTAAGGGTGTCTCATCCAGGGACAAAGAGGTCATAAGATCCCTGTATTCTTCCCTTATAAGGCCAATTATTGAGTACAATGCCCCCTTCGGCATGTACCTCAGAAAGCACATGCAGCAGCTGGAGAGACCACAGAGGTCCCTCACCAGGAGAATGCAGGGCCACAAAAATGCCTACCCTACACAGGTAGGCTAAAAGGCCTGTTCCTCTACTCAGTTTCATACAGACTCCTCAGAGGTGACCTCTGTCTGGCATACAAAGCAGTCTTAAACCCCGCCTTGATGGGACTGCTGCATATCCACAAGTCAAACTCCACTCGACCAACCCATACACGTGACCTCAGCCAGGTCTGTGATATCAATAGGACTTGGTGGGACAGATTTGTGTCCTAGAGACTCCCCCATCTGTGGAATAGACTCCCTCTCCACTTCAAGCAGAGTACCTCATTATCCCTTTTTAAGTGCAACCTGCATAACTGGATGGGAAACGGAAAATACACTCCTGGGATTCCAACTGTGTCACTGCTAGACAGGGGCTCTGGGTGCTGACTTGTCTAAACATGGGCTAAACTCTTGACTAGGCTTATAAGGGCCTCAGGGCCAATAGCCTAGTAACCTCCTGTGAACCTATAAAATTATTTCAGCTTTTTCTTCGTTGGTACAAGAGCCACAGATTAAAATTACGTGCTCTCCAAGTTCCTTTGCAAAAAGGGTGTCATGCTGTGAGAATCTTTTGCAATTAAGACCTGTTGTGGAGGTTACCTGCTTTAGAATAACAGACCAATTGCTATAAAGTGTAGTTACTGATTTGACCTTTTGAATGCAAGGAGGGCCTACTCATTTAGAGCACCATTATGGCAGTTATCAGTGAAACACACAGTTCCTTTTCCTCCCTGAATCCCACCTTGCATCTGTCCATTCTTCCACCCATGTGAGAGCTAACGACTTCTAATTTAGTTTAGAGTTCCATTTTTACTTGAATAGATGTCTTATAATGATATGTGAACTTACAGCTGAATTCTTCATTCCTAATGGAAAGAGGCGCAAGGATAGCATATCTGAATCTTTATATGATTTGGTTTTCACTGCGGTGGTCTTCTACCCTAGGCTCCAGGCCTAAAGAAGTGTTTTGATGGTGATGGTTGTTGTGGGCTAGGCATCTCTGTACTTAGAGGCTGTTAAGCTGATACTGAAGCCATACCTCAGCCCAGTACATGAGATCAGTTCTCCTTACCACCATACAATGGTCAGTATAGTAAACATTGCTGTGCCCATTGCACAAGTACTAATATGTGGCGCTGATTCCTCTGACTGCACCCATGCCCAACTGTACCAGCAGTCCACTTCAGGCATGGTGACTTCAGCATCAAGCAACCGGTATTGCTACATGCCAACTTTTTCAGTGCCTGTAATGACCAAGATAATACTTGTACAGCTGGTGATGCACCAATTACAGATGGCAGTGACTCAGCACCCAAAAAAAGAATACCTAAGCATGGTTTGTGGGCTGCTGTTGAAATGAGGACCATGCCCACAGCAGTCCAACCCCTATCAATCTCCTTTACCTCTGAAAGCCACTAAAACTCCTTGTCATTTCTCAGATTCTCCACGGTCTTCAGTAAATATCTTAGAAGGGCAACTCCATCTTGGTTACTGGGCATTGATGTGCATTAGAAAGAGGAGACCCCTTACCTTGACTCATCTCCACACAACCCTAAGTCTAAAGAGTTTCTCCATATGATGCATGAAAAAAGAGGTTGACACACACATCCCATTCCTTCTGTCTAGAAGAGGTTGTGCCAAGCATACAGATGAGCTTCTCAGTGTTTGTGGGGGTGAGAGGGGCTCCTTTCTTGGTGGATTTCTTAAAAGATGCCGCCAACATAGAGAGGGACAATTCTGACACTGTAGTCTTTGTCCTCAGAAAAGCATGTAGGACATTTTTTTACTTTCCCAAGGAATGTCATTTGTTCAGAGACCTCCCAAACCAGATACCTTCATCTCTGCAGCAGCCTAAAGGAAGGCTTCAGTTCTTTAGAACCCAGCTGATTAGCTGCCTGCTAGAAAATCCAGGACTGTACACAGATCAGGTGATTGCATGTCTGTGTTCTGTACACACATTCGCAGTGTGCTGAGCTGCTGGGTCCATGCACTGTATTTTCAGATGAAGTTTTCTTATAAAATGCTGCATCTGGTGGAGGAGATGTAGAACGGGCTGCATAAAAGAGAAATGTAATGCTTGTCCACAGCCTAAACACACCTAATGAATCATATTGTCTGTGTAATATACAGTGGAGCTGATTTCACCGGGGTCGCAGGAACCCCCATAGCAGTGTTGCTAGCTCACCTGTCTCAGTCCTTTTGACTTTGCAGAACGTATATAGGTAACAGTCTTGTACTTCCTATTTGCAGGTTCTGTTTGGTTTGATGGTGATGATATTAGGAACCTGCAAGACATGGAAGAGCAGGCCAAACCTATTTAGATGCAGGAATAAAACTCCAACGTCCACAGCATTCGTTTAACATGATGTGGGGGCTAGTGAGGAATGTGGTTTTGGTGTGGTCCTGAAGACTTTAGGAAGAGGTTAGACTCAGTTGGTCAACTTTTGTCAGTCATCAGCCTAGGGATGGAGGTAATTGCCACTCTGTGGGAGGTCTCATTTAGTCCTGATATGGACAGCAGTGTTTCTGAAGTCCTCTCAGACAGCTTAACTCTGGAGGTGGTCTGGGAGGGGGGGGGGCCCTCACCCTTTACTTACCAGTTTGGTACGTAATCACCAAGGACAGGCAGGTCCTTCATGTAACACCCAGATGCTACAAAATTACATTCATAAGAACCTTAACCCCAAAAGGGGGTCTATATTGAATCTTAAGTGTGAATTAATATTGACATTTAGAATTTCAGACACAAACCTTCAACTTTTCTTGTAAGTTTTCAAAGTCCAGTACATGTGAAACGAGCGTGTTTGCAGGGGAGTTGTGTCCTCCCTGCACCCCCCCCACCCCTTGGACTGTAAATATGCTAACTCTAAGATTGCACAACAGTGGGGAAAAAAAGGCAAATTCCATTATCCTACTGTCCCCTTATCTTGGCATAACAGCATCAGTTCTCCTGAACTGCAATATAAGTGAAAGGATTGAACTCTACACTTCCCTTTAGTTAACCTGCAGTCTACTCCGAGAATGCAAAACTGAAAAAAAATGTTTTGGTAAAAAAAGAATAAATGAGGGTTGGTTCGTTTAATATATACCAAACCTAGGACAAATTTATAGCCCAAACTTTAATCTTCCACAACCATGTCAACAAGTGTACAAATACTCCAAATACAGGAAAAAGTCAAGCACTTTCGGCGTGATACTTCATCAGAACTAAAGAAAAGTTAATTACCCATCCCTTTTATATAAAAAAATAAATCAATTATCCCCAATTAAATCAATCAGTTACTTTAAAGTTGCAGTACTTAAAAAAAAAAAAAAAAAAAAAAAAAAAAAAAGTCTAAGCACATAGACTTGCAAGTCTAAACATTCATATTTTAAAAACACATTAGTACGTTCCCTATCTAATAAAATAAAAATATTCTTTCCATCAAATACAAAAGTAAAACATGTTAATAAATATAGTTATAAAAGATAGTGACACATGTAAAGTTAGAGGCACTAAATATATAGTACCTGTTAAAGTTTAGCTGCCCTATACTTTAACTCACGTCTAATACAAATGTGATCATTAATTCCGGGAGCAACAGTGGCGTTCAGTGTGAGTTGCCATCTCATCTCAGCCCTTAACAGATTTGTTTGTCCAATCACCCCCTCTAATGTGTTTACTAACCACCTCTAAAATGCCAAACAGAAAAAAAGTGATCTGGGTTCCCTTTAATATGTCTAAATAGTGAGTTATTCTTGTCACCCTTTGAAATGTTGTATAGGTGTTCATAAATTCTCTTCCTCAACCTCCTTTCAGTCTTACCTATGTAAAAATAGCCACAAACCTGACAAACCGCAACATAAACTATTCCATTGGTGGTACAAGATCCTGTCGCTAACCTCACTTCTGTATAGTTGGGACCAAAACTAACTGTAAGCGTTGCAATAATGTGTTTACAATAGTCGCACGCCCCACATTTTACAGTTCCCTTGCTTGCCTTGCTTTTACCCGCAACAGGGTGATCCAACAAGGTTTTTAAATTTCTGTTTGTCTTGTAGGAGAAAGTTGGTTCTTCGCCCACAACTGCCATCAAGTCATGGTTACTTTTGAACAAAATCCAGTTTTTTAATAATGTTTCTAACCACACACGAAGTCTCCCCATATGTTAATACCATGGAATATGAAAAATCAGTGGTTTGCGGGTGGTTAAATTCAACCACCTTATCCTGTTTAGCACCAAGTAGTGGTTTGTACCTAAAACTCCACTCATTAGTAACCTGTTCACTAATACCGTTAACAAAATCCAATGGGTATCCCCTACCTGCAAACATACTGGTCAGTTGGTCCATCTCAGATTTTACCAACTCAGGGTTAGAACACATTCTAACTACCAGGGCCATCTGACCTTTTATTATATTCCTTTTTAGACTTTACAAGGTAGTTGAATTTAACCATCCTCAAACCACTGATTTGTCATATTTCATGGTATTAACATACGGGGAGACTTCGTGTCTGGTTAGAAACATTATTAAAAATAATTGGATTTTGTTCAAAGGTAACCAGGACTTGATGGCAGGTGTGAGTGAAGAACCAACTTTCTCCTACAAGAAAATTAGAAATTTAAAAACCTTGTTGAAACACCCTGTTGCGGGTAAAAGCAAGACAAGCAAGAGAACTGTAAAATGTGGGGCGTGCGACTATTGTAAACGCATTATTGCAACGCCTACATTTAATTTAGGTCCCAACTATACAGAAGTGAGGTTAGTGACAGGATCTTGTACCACCAATGGAATAGTTCACGTCACTGTTTGTCAGGTTTGTGGTTATTTTTACATAGATAAGACTGAAAGGAGGTTGGGGAGGAGAATATATGAACACCTATACAACATTTCAAAGGGTGACGAGAATAACGCACTATTTAGACATATTAAAGGGAACCCAGATCACTTCTTTCTGTTTGGCATTTTAGAGGTGGTTAGTAAACACATTAGAGGGGGTGATTGGACAAACAAATTGTTAAGGGCTGAGATGAGATGGCAACTCAAATTGAATGCCACTGTTACTCCCGGAATTAATGATCACATTTGTATTAGACCTGAGTTAAAGTATAGGGCAACTAAACTTTACCAAGTACTATATATTCTTTAGTGCCTCTTTAACCTTACATGTGACACTATCTTTTATAAGTATATTTATTAACATGGTTTACTTTTGTATTTGATGGAAAGAACATTTTTATTTTATTATTAGATAGGGAACGTACTAATGTATTTTTAAAATATGAATCTTTAAAATATGAATCTTTAAACTTGTAAGTCTATGTGCTTAGACTGTTGTTTTTAAGTACTGCAACTTTAAAGTAATTGATTTAATTGGGGATAATTGATTTATTTTTTTATAAAAAAGGGATGGGTAATTAACATTTATTTAGTTCTGGTGAAGTCTCACGACGAAAGCGCTTGACTTTTTCCTGTACTTGGAGTATTTGTACACTTGTTGACATTGACTGTGGGAGATTAAAGTCTGGGCTATAATTTTGTCCCAGGTTTGGCTACTGTGAGTGGTGTTCTGACTGTTTTCTTGTTTTTTGTCACTCTTGTACACCATTTTTCTGTTCTTTCGTTTCATATATACTACATTGACAGAGAAGCAATGTAAGTGAAAGGAATAAACCCTTTGTTCCCCTTCACTTGCACCACAATCTGCTGACAGAATGTGACATCCTTCTATTTTTTTTAAATGAAGATACAGCAAAGGATTGTATTCCGAGGAACTGTAGAATTCCTCCAAACGTTCTTGCTAGACTTCCCATCAATTGTGAAGCAAGTGGTACTCTGACTCAAGAGCCATCTGAAATGTCCCACAAAACCAGAGACGTCATGTTTACTATTGTAAACTCTTTTTGGATCTCAGACCCATACTGAATCTCTTCCATTTAAAGCATTACATTGCAGAACAAAAAATTAGGATGTTGGCAAAGTAAAGTGGCTTCTCAATTGTATGGAGTGCAGACATGAGCTTTGGCCTTCCTGGATACCTGCTTGCATATCTAAATGTCCAAGGAATCCAGGATGTTCCTGAAATTCAGGGTCAGAGCCAATCTTTGAGTCTCAGTACATCCTCTAGGATGTTTAGCAATTGCATGGCTGTAATTGCAGCCCACCAGAGTTTGTGGTCAAGATTTCCCATGTCTGGTGAAGTGGTTCATTGTAGTACCTGTGATGCCCGTGCCCTGGCCCAGCAATCAAGGAGCCTCAATCCTCACCACTAATACCAGTGGGGGGGGGTGTCTCATATAGGAGGAAAGGATAAATACATACAGTAAAGTGCAGTTTCCCTTAAGAGCACACAGAGATCACAGTCAGTCTGGGGCTGGTCACTCCCTTGCTCTCCAGGTCCCCAATAAGACCTCCCCACTGGCACAGCTATACGGTCCAGATCTCAGCCTAGTGGGCAAGCTAAAACCTCCAGCACCCTCTGTCCAACCAGTTTTTCGTGTCCCTGCCAAAGTAGCTGACACACACTTTGAGAAGAGTTTATATAACCACACAGACATTCCTGGGGAAGGCTGGCACAGGTTCTCCAACTGTGCCCCTTTTTCCCCAGACTGTACGGTAGTACCAGCTGCCACCACCCACTAATATTTATCAGCTACTCAAAGGCCCTTAAAAGGGTGTCCAATTATTACTGGGCAATATTATTATCCAATTGGTACTATAGCCCAGGGCTAAAGCTGTAGGAGTGGCTTTGTACAATTTTACCAAAGGCATGCAAGTACTCTAAAAAACTTACATTATCTCTAAAAAAACAGCCACAGTTGAAATGGTGCAAAATATTTAATAACAAATAGTCAAAACACAAGACAATACTTGTTACTACACAGTGCTAGTCAAGAGTTCAGAGATCACAGAGACATACTTAAAATAATTCAGTAGTACAGTTTTGACATCACAGAAGAACACTTAGTCTAATCTTTCTAGTTTCTAGCTATTTCTAAGAGAAATATCAAGTCTAAGATAACTTACATATAGAGTAAGACAGTGCTGATGAGTTGGATGGTCAGGACAAAAATGCTTAATGCTCTCTGATTCTCTCCGTTTTTAAAATCACATTCCTGGTTCACATTACATCATTCTTCACACTTCCTGGGTTCCCAGGCTAACAGAAACTACATTTACATTCTTAACATCTCCTTTTGTTATCTTGCAGCTGGTCAGGAAGCAGAGCAATAAAATACATTTGCATGTTTAAATCTAGCAGTTTAACTCTTGGTTAAAACAATAGAAAGAATGTCTTCATTTGGACTGGCCGGAGCCGTGTTTACATCAAGTCACAACACACTTCACTTGTTCAGTAGAGTGCACTGTTGTTGCATTCTTTTCCATTTCCACATGTAACACTATTTTTATCATTTAAAACAACATGTTGGTGGTTTACATTAATATTTACAGATGGCAGAATTATATATAAAATTCTGTCTAGGCTGGCAGGCTTCACATTTCTCACCCTGGAGAACTCAAGCTAGTTTTTCAAGTGACCCTTGAGAAATGCTGCTTGAGAGGGTTAGGCCTGTCTGAGTATACCTTACCCCATTCCATCTCTTGAGAGCCCATCTGCATTGGCATTGCTAATCCCACTGCAGTGCTGCACTGACACATCATATGCTTGCAACCCTAGGCTCCATCTTAGCAACTTGGCCTTTTGCTTGCTGGTTCTGTTCTTCCTTGTCAGGTCTGTGAGGGGAGCAGCTATGGTACTATAACTCGGGACGAACTTTCTGTAAGTACCCTGTTGTCCCTAAAAATTCCCTCACTTGCTTTTTAGTAACAGGTGCAGGCCGTGCCAGAATGGCTTCCACTTTGGCAGGTTCTGGCCTTATCCTACCACTCCCCACTCTATGTCCTAGGTAGGAGACCTCTGCCATACCCACCTGACATTTGCTCAGCTTAATGGTCAACCTTGCCCTCTGTAGTCTGCCCAGCACCTCCCTGACATGCTGAAGGTGCGCTGGCCAGGAATGGCTGTAGATGGCAATATCATCTAGGTAAGCAAGGGCAAACCCTCCTGCTCCAACTAGGATATTATCCACCAGCCTCTGGAAAGTTGCTGTGGCATTCTTCATCCCAAAGGGCATCCTTGTGAACTCATACAAGCCAAAAGGAGTCACAAAGGATGACTTCTCTCTAGCACTGAAAGTCAAGGACACCTGCCAGTAACCCTTGGAAAGATTGATGGTTGTAAGATACATAGCCCCACCCAGCTGCTCTATGGACTCATCTGTCCTAGGCATGGGGTAAGCATCTGACTCTGTGTGACTATTTAGTTTCCTGTAGTCCACACAGAACCTGGTGCTGCTGTCCTTCTTTGGCACCAGTACCACTGGGGAGGCCCAGGGACTGTTGGACTCTTGAATCAATCCTAGTTCCAACATCTCCCGTGCCTACTCCCTTGGAGTCTGTTTCACTCTCTCAGGCACTCTATAAGGGGCCTGCCTAATAGGCATTTGGGGTCATGTATCCACCTGGTGCTGCCCCAGGTGGGTGCACCCTGGTTTCCCAGTGAACATGTCCCCAAATTCCTGCAACAGTTCTCAGATTTCTTGAGCCTGGGTAGGAGATAGCTGCTGGGACATTGCTACTCCTTCCACTGAGGTGTCAGCCCGAGCCTCACTGAGGGGATCAGTCCACAGATGCTCAGACTCTTCCTGCAATCCACTGCACATGCTCAGCACAAGGGCCTCCCTATCATGATAAGTTTTCATCATGTTAGCATGGTAAAATTTGTGCCCCTGTCTTCTGCCTAGCGGTTCCACCATGTAATTAACATCACTTATTTTTCTTACCATCTTGTAGGGTCCCTCCCAAGCTGCTTGCAGCTTATTGTGTTTGACAGGAATAAAAACCATTACCTGCTGCCCCACAGCATACTCTCTAGCTTGAACATTCCTGTTATACCACACCTTTTTTCTGTTGGACTTCTGCCAGGTTCTTGTGGGCCAAGCCCATGAGTTCCCTGGGCCTTGTCTTGAGGTTTAGGACATATGCCACAACAGACTCCTTGTGAAACTCGCACTCGCCTTCCCACTCCTCTCAAATTAAATCTATTGGTCCCCTCACCCTGTGCCCATACAGCAACTCAAAGGGTGAAAAACCTGTGGATTCCTGGGAACCTCTCTGTAAACAAACAGATGGGGCATATATTTGTCCCACTCCCTCTTAAACTTATCTGCAAATGCCCGTAGTATGGACTTGATTGTAGAGTTTAACCTCTCAACAAGACCATTAGTCTGGGGATGGTAGGGGGTGGTCTTCATGTGCTTCACCCCACAGGATTTCCACAGACAAGCTAGCAGGTCTGACATGAAATTGGCACCTCTGTCAGTATTTCTTTTGGGAAACCTGCCCTGCTGAAAATCTGTAACAAAGCATTTGCCACCTTCTCTGCCTCAGTGGAGGCTGAAGTCACTGCCTCAGGTTATCACATAGCATAATCCACTACCACTAGGATATACTTTTTCCCTGTGGAACTTGGGGTACTCAGAGGACCCACCGTATCCATAGCTACCCACTGAAATGGATCCTCAATCACAGGCAAAGGCATCAAAGGAGCTCTCACCTTTTCTCCTGCCTTGCCTTCCTTTTGGTACTGCTCGCAGGTCCTGCAGTACCCTGTTACATCTCTGGAAATTCCAGGCCAATAGAAGTTCTGCATAATACGCCTCTTTGTACGTTTTCTGTCCATATGACCTACAAAGGGAATATCGTGGGCTACGGCTAGAAGCACCGGATGGTAGGCTCTAGGCACTACCAACTGCTGTACTCTCTCACCTTCTAGCCCTCCCTCAGGGGTCCACTCTGTGTATAGTAACCCTTTGTCCCAGTATACAGATTCCCCCTTTCCTTGAGAATCAGGAGTCTCCCTAGCTACCTCCCTCAGGCCTTGCAGTGTAGGGTCTGAGAACTGAGTCTCTCAACTCTCTCCTTGTAACCCTTTCCAGCTCCCCTTCCACAGGAAGTCTGACATCCTCTGACAGTGGTGCCTCACTGTCAGCCTGGGTACTACTACTCACCTCTACCTTTGCAGTCACTCTGTCCAAGGGAACATCAGTACCCACAAGCAGCTGTGGCTCACCTTTAGTCTCACTGCTACAGAAGTAGCTCCCTCCCTGAAGTAACCACCTCACAAGTCCTGGCTGTAAGTATGCAGTCTGTCTGGGTCTCCCCTAGACTACCAGACCCACATGCTTGTCTCCTAGCCTGATTGCTAGTAACTGCATAAGCATATGGTACTGCCTCATTCAGATCCTTCCCTATCAGGACATCTGCAGGATGGTAGTTCGGTACCCCTGTTGTCTCAAGACAACCTACTATTGGCATTTTGTCTCTCCCACTTACTGGCTCCCTCACCTTTTGTTTCCCCACCTTGCCTCCGTGGACAGCTGTATGCCACATAGCCCCACTGGTTGCATTCAGAACATTTAACCCTAGCTCCTGGACGTGTACCTGGACTAGTGGCTTCCCCTGCTACTAGCAGATTATTGTGGGGCAGTCTGTGCTGCCCACCATAAGTTCCTTTAGACCCATGAGCAGTACTGGGGGTCCCTTTCCTATGCAGGGCTGCCCTGCTTGCCAGGTATAGGTCCCCCTTCTTCCCAAAATAATCTAAAGTAGCGCATTGTCTATCAGCTAACCAGATCCTTATCTCCTCAGGCAAAGTGTTAAGGGATTGTTCTCTCACCAAAAGGTCTGCCAGCCCTTTCAAAAGTGGTGACTTGACATCCACTCACCCACCTATGGAAATAAGTGCTCAGTTCAGCAACATATTCACACACACTTTCATCTGCCTTGCGTCTTTGCTCACAAAACTTTTTCCTATACTTTTCAGGTGTTAGCTTAAACAATTCTAACAAGTGATTTTTTTAACAGCAGTATAATCAAATCGTACAAGGTCAGATATTTTTGACAAAACAGTTACATCTTTACCATAGAGTAAGGGGGGTCAGGATCCGTAACCAGAGCCTTTGGTCAACACTATACTGTTCAAACATATGAATGAAACTATAAAAATTATCCCTGTCTTTAAACTGCAGAAGAAATTTCCTGACGTTTTGTGCTTCTGAGTTCCAGTTACTCCCTTCCCCATTACCTCTATGACTCTGGCAAAGAGTCAGCATTTCCCTCTCATGCCTCCTCTGCCGCTCCTTGTCCTCGGCTTCTATCTCCAAACGCCTGGCCTCCAACTCAAGTCTCTCTAGCTCCAGATGGATTTTTAAGTAGACTGCAGCAAGGATGAGCTGTCCATTCTCCGAGGGTATTATATATCCACTGCCAGTCTGATTGTCCTCCTGGTTGCTGTTTTCTGATGCAGCTGTAACCAAGGCTGCAGTCAGGTCTGCGTTAGTCAGGTTTCCATGCACCAGTCCCTTAGCCTGGCACATCTCCGCCAGCTGGCTCCTTGTCAGCTTTCCATACTCCTCTGCTGACATGCTGCCTGCTTACCCTGACTAACTAAACTAACAAAAGAATTAAAACAGTTGTGATCTGAACTAGTATTCACTGCATGGCTGATTTAGAGTACAAAACATCTTCAAAGCTCACTGTATACAAGCTACAGGAATTCACTCTACCCACACCACTACAAGCCAATTAGTATTTGCCAACCAATTAATATGTGGTGTGGATATCCCACCATTGCCAAACAATTAATATGTGATGCCCGTGCCCTGGTCCAGCAGTCAAGGAGCCTCAATCCTCACCACTAACACCAGTGACGGGCTTCTCGTATAGGAGGAAAGGATAACAAATACACACAGTAAAGTGCAGTTTCCCTTAAGAGCACACAGAGATCACAGTCAGTCCGGGTCTGGTCACTCCCTTGCTCTCCAGGTCCCCAATAAGACTCCCCACTGGCACAGCTATAGGGTCTAGATCTCAGCCTAGTGGATAAGCTAAAGCCTCTAGCACCCTCTGTGTCCAACAAGTGCTTCGTCTCCCTGCCCAAGTAGCTGACACACACACACACACACACACACACACACACACACACACACACACACACACACACACACACACACACACACACACACACACACACACAGACACACACACACACACTTTGAGAAGAGTTTATATAACCACACAGACACTCATGGGGAAGGCTGGCACAGGTTCTCCAACTGTGCCCCTTTTTCCCAGACTATATGGTAGCACCAGCTGCCACTACCCACTAATATTTATCAGCTACTCAAAGGCCCTTAAAAGGGTGTCCAATTATTACTGTGCAATATTATTATCCAATTGGTAGTATAGCCCAGGGCTAAAGCTATTGGAGTGGCTTTGTACAATTTTACCAAAGGCATGCAAGTACTCTAAAGTGCTTCAATTATCTCTACAAAAACAGCCACAGTTGAAAGGGTTTTAAAATTATTTAATAACAAATAGTCAAAACACAAGAAAATACTTTTTACTACACAGTGCTAATCAAAAGTTCAGAGATCACAGAGAAATAACTTAAAATTCAGTAGTACAGTTTTGACATCACAGAAAAACAGTCCATATTTCTAGTTTCTAGTTATTTCTAAGAGAAAACACAAGTCTAAGATAACTTACATATAGAGTAAGACAGTGCTGACGAGTTGGATGGTCAGGACAAAAATGCTTAATGCTCTCTGATTTTTAAAAATCACATTCCTGGTTCACATTACATCATTCTTCACACTTCCCTGGGTTTCCAGGCTAACAGAAACTACATTTGCATTCTTAACATCTCCTTTTGTTATCTTGCAGCTGGTCAGAAAGCAGAGCAATAAAAATAAATTTGCATGTTTAAATCTAGCAATTTAACTCTTGGTTAAAACAATAGAAAGAATGTCTTCATCTAGACTGGCTGGAGCCGTGTTTACATCAAAGGGTCACAACACACTTCACTTGGTCAGTAGAGTGCACTTTTGTTACATTATTTTCCATTTCCACATATAGCAATATTTTTACCATTTAAGACAACAAGCCTGTGGTTTACATTAATATTTACAGATGACAGAATTATCTATAAAATTCTACCTGGCTAGGCTGCAGCCTTTACAGTACCATAATGGGATAGTCTTTCTCACTACTGTTCATTTCT
This sequence comes from Protopterus annectens, assembly GCF_019279795.1. Classification (NCBI taxonomy): domain Eukaryota; kingdom Metazoa; phylum Chordata; order Ceratodontiformes; family Protopteridae; genus Protopterus; species Protopterus annectens. The sequence continues at coordinate 357,500,545 of NC_056735.1, read as the reverse complement.
GAGAGTTGTTAAAGTCCCAGGGCATTGCAGTGAACCTCACCAAGTTATATCTGCAACCAGCCAGTACATCACATTTATAAGATGCACTTTGGACACCAGTCTGTATAGCTTTCCTACTTAATGAGAAAATCCAGACTGTAAACCACACCAAAGAATTTCTTGTAGTCCTCACATTGTACAGTGTGACTGTGTCTGAAGGTGCTGTTGCATAGCATTCACAAGTTATATGATGATCTTTGCCAGATTGTGCATGACATTATTATAATGGCTATTGGATTTTCGATGGAGCCAACATGATCAGCCATCCTTACACAATGTTACCTGCATTAGCCAAATGTGGCATGATGCAGTCCCCTTACAGCTACAGCTTTCCAATTGCTTAGTTACTATGGATGCATTTCCCTAGGGTGGGGGAAGGTGGGAGAAAGTGTTTTCAGGACCAGCCAACACAAGAATTGTGAATCTGATGTTGTAAATCTTTATTCATTCATTACTGTTAGGACTTTGGTTCCATCCTCGGAACTGACATGGCCGTTACCAAGCTCGCGCCAGCCAAAAACTCTCAGCTAAGACCTACCCACAATGCCCGTCTCAGTCTCTTCAGATCTCGTTTGCCGCGTTCCTCGTTAGACGTGCCAAGCCTTTTTTCTTAAGCTAAGTGTAGCTTTTTTTGTAATTATCTGTGTCATTACCTTCATTTAGTCAGTTTTCCCTAAATATCATCCTTTCGTCTGTAATTTCATATACCTTTTTTTCTAAATCCTACCCTCTACCTTTGGTAGTTCTCCATATACCATTGTTGGTACTGTCCCTGTTCCCTACCTTTGGTAGGCCTTTTCCTACCACTTGTGGTATTTCTAAGTACCATTGTTGGTACTCCTCACTTTTTTCTATCCGTTTAAAAAAATAAATAAATAAAACCCCTCTTTTACTGTAGCCTTGCTGTTGTTGTTTTTGGTTGTTTAACTTGTAGTTTAGAACTATAGTGTGGTTTTTCATGCTGTCTGATAAAGTGAAATCAGGGTTTAAACAGTGCGATAAGTGAGGTCATGCTAGGTGCGTTTGTTTGGGCGTTGACCACATCAATGCATCTTGTGATATTTGTTTCAGCTTCAGCAACCAGACATTGGATGAGCGTAAGAACAAGCTGATTCTGAAGGGTATGATGAAAACTCCCTTCTCGGAGGCTGTTTCTGGGACAGAGGTCTCCCCACCTCTTAAGACTAACGAACATAAAGAGAAACGGAGTCACTCTGTTCCAACATCTCCGTCCTCCTCGGAACTGAGTCGACACAGGGCTCTTCAGCACCAGGCTCCATGTCTTCTCCCTCGTGCCGTCATTAATTTTGACTCCAACTGTACCAGCGTCAGCACCATCCTCCGTGCCTACCTTGATCTTGACTTAGGCTCCGACTACTGCACCTGCATCGGTACCATCCCCAGCCATGATGCCTATGTCTTACACGGCTCCACTTACACCGTCAGTTCTGAAGGTCGAACACCTTCCTAGAACCAGATATTCTCCCACTTATGACCCCTTTTTGGGTCACCAGTTTAGTCCTTTTCTTGAGAGACCTGAATCTCCTTCGGCAGCATCCTTTAGATCCACTAGGAGTCTTTCAGTACAAGATATGAGTGTTGTGGCCCAGCTTTTGGCAGCTAGAGGATTACCCACCCCTGCTAGGTCTTCCTTCCCTCTTGGAATGGAAGCTTTCATGGCATATTCACCTGTATATTCTCCTCCGGCCTCGTTCCAGGCTCCAGAGACATCGGTACCAATGGCCACCTCAGTGCATTCTGTCTCTGCTCTGACTGTAGAGGCTCCCCTGTCGCCAGCAATTACTCTTGGTGCAGTGGCTCTATTTGAACCGGTGCACTCAGAATAGTGATTGGGCCGTCGTCTGCGGTCACAGCTCCAACAGCAGCTACCAGTCCTCTCGGAGCTCCTCATCGTGGGGTGTGACCCCGGTTCTGAGGTTGTCCTTGGTTCCTGGCTCCCATCCCTCTTCGGGCGGGCCTGCTTTCCAGGTGATGGAGAGGGTCCTTCCCTCAACATGCTCACAGTTGGCATCGACACCAGACCCCCCTCTAGCATGCAGCTGTCCCAATCCCCTACTCTGTGATCCCAAGCATGGGAGCCACAAGACCTTTCCTTGAAGGGAACCCTTTCTCTGGAGTCCTCTCATCGACACCAGACCCCCCTCTAGCATGCAGCTGTCCCAACCCCCTACTCTGTGATCCCAAGCATGGGAGCCACAAGACCTTTCCTTGAAGGGAACCCTTTCTCTGGAGTCCTTTTCAGAAGATCCCACTGGGGAGCCACCCTGGAAGAAACGGTGCAAGAGGAAGCACCTTGATTCCCCTGAGGAATCCCTTCACTAAGGACACTGTTTGCGATGAGGGAGAAGGGTCCCCATGGTCTCCCCTGGAAGAGGTCTCATTTGGAGACATTCTCGATCCTCAAGCAGAGGGGAGACTGGAAGTCCTCTAACCCTTCGGAGGAATCCGTGTTCTTGCAGGTTTTCCATGCTCGGCCATCTACTTCCTGGGTGACCCCACCTGCAGATGAGCTTGTTAAACTGATTGTGCAGTGTGCCTGGAAGGGCCCGGACAACATAGAACCTGTCTGCCGCAGGCCAGACAAAATTTTATGCCCCCCTGAAGACCAGCCCAGTTGGTCCAAGCAGCTAGTAGTTGATTCCATGGTCGTGGCAGCGGCCACCAAGCAGGAAGTGGCAGAAGATAGTTCCACTGTCCATCCCCTGAATAGGGAGTCTCGGGCTAAGGACAGACTGGGGAAGTGGGCCTCCGCTTCAGCGACATTTGCCATTCGATCGCTGAACTATGTGGCACACACTACTCTGCTCCAAAGAGACCTAATATCATAAATGTCTACCTCTTTGGCATGGGTACTGCCTGACAAGGTATGTGACACTGTTGCCTCTCAGCTGGCTAACTTGGAATCTATCTCAAACTCCTCGATGCGCTTGATCTTTTACACCACCAAGGGGGAGCTCGAGCAGCCGCATCAGGCATCATCATGAGACTGCATGCTTGGATGCATTTGTGTGATTTTGCGGACCCCTTTAAATCTTCCTTTGTCAACATGCCTGTCGACGAATCTTCCCTTTTTGGTCCCAAAGTAAGAGAGTGACTATCATGTAGTGAGAAGGAGGAAAGACCTTGTCTGCTGTGGGCATTTTTTAACCCCCCCCCCCCCAGTTATCCTATTCCAGGAACCAGGAAAATTGTGGTTCAAGAAGTCTGAAGGATCTTTTCATGACACTCGTGGTGAGCAGTCCCCCCAGGGCAGAGGGGGCATCTCATCCGGAAGATGCCCCTTTCGGGGCAGAGAGGGTCCACACAACCAGGGAGCTAGAGATTCCTTCTCTGGCCTGACCCTACCAGCGCTCCTAAAGAGTGGCCAATTGCTTTCCTCTGGAAGCAGTCGGGGGTTGATTTTCCCTGCACCTACAGGCCTAGTTCATAACTGATACGTGGGTGCAGAGAATAATATCCAGAGGCTATCGTATCCCATTCCATCTTACTACCAGATCCGTAAAATGAATTCCCGATGTTCCACCCAGTCAGAGGGAGGCAGCAGCCTTAGAAATTGAAAAGCTGGTAAGAAAGAGTCATCCAGCCAGTCCCACCAGACCAGAGAGGATCCGGGTTTTACTCGAGGTTCTTTTTAGTGCCAAAAAAGACAGGGGACTGGAGACCAATCCTGGGTCTCTGCTTACTAAACAAATTCATAAAACCCCCAAAATTCTGGATGGTCATGGTACAGTCCATCCTCCCCTTTCTGGGGAAGGACATCTGGATGTGCTCTATAGACCTCCAGGATGCGTATTACCACATAAAGATGGGCAAATGCTACTGGAGATTTTTCTGCTTCCGGCTGGGAGCCTGTTACTATCTATTCAGGGTACTGCTCTTTCGTCTCTCGACAGCCCCTAGAGTGTTCACCAAATGTATGGCAGTCGTAGTTGCTTAACTCTGACTACAAGGATTCCAGGTGTTTCCATATTTAGACAATTGGCTCCTTACCACCATGACCAGGAATCTTCTCATCCTCAGTCTCTCTTACACTCAAGGCCTTGCTCTTCCCTTAGGTATCACATTCAACATGGACAAATCTGAAACATCTCCAACAAGAGCACTGGAATTCATTGGAGCGATCTTCGACACAACGTCCTGTCAAGCTTCCCTTCCAGGCTCTCAAAAATAAGAAGCCAAATTCAAGTCCTCCTTCCGCACACATTTGTACCAGCACTCCTTGTACTACAGCTATTGGGATCTATGGCAGCAACCATTACCTTAGTTCCACTGACGAGGTTGCACATAAGACTAGTACATTGGCTCCTTTCATCACAATGGTCGATCCCATCCCACCCACTCGACCACATGATACGCCTTGCAAACCTTTGCAAGAATGAAATGCTTTGGTGGATGAAGCCAGGATCAAATCTTTGGTGTCAACCGTTCTGCCTTCCCCAGCCCAAGGCCATGGTGACCATGGACACTTTCCTGTTGGGGGGGGGGGCATTTCAGGGAAAGACTGTCTAAGGCTCCTGGTCCCCCATGGAGGCCAATTTCCACATAAATATCCTGGAATTGAGGGCAGTTCTCCTAGCATTGCAAGTGTTTCACACATCCCTTCTTTCCGGGACCATTGCAATTCAATTGGACAAGATGTCAGTCATGTGGTACATCAACAAACAAGGCGGAACCAGGTCTTACCCCCTGTGTCTGGAAGCCATGAGGATTTGGCATTCAGCGATGGCTTCCAACCTCTTTCTCAAAGCAATGCACATTCCTGGAGTTCCAGTCTTATTGCGGACAATCTGAGCAGGAACATTTTGATGCCTCAGGAGTGGTCCCTCAGTCCTATAATAGCGAATCAGATCTCCCGCCGTTGGGCAGGCCTTGCTGCGACCTGTTTGCTTCTCCCCTAAACAACAAATGCAGAAGCTGTTTTGCCCTGATCCCCCTTCAGGGGGAGTCATCGAGGGATGCTCTGACTCATGATTGGCCCCTGGGTCTGCTATTTTCCTTTCCCCCTCATCCCGAAATTCCTCCAGAAAGCTCCAAGTTTAAGAAGCAGAATGATCCTCATTGCCCCTTATTGGCCCCGTCAAGTCTGGTTCCCTTTCTATGGTCTCATCTGATTCACAGCCAGCAGATCCTGGATCATTCCCAAGGTCTGCTATCTCATCCTCAGGGACTGATTCACCCCAGTCTCCAAAGCCTCAAGCTCACAGCTTGGTTTCTCCACTTCCAATGATTGCCAGGCTACCTGATATTTCATCTGCTGTTCATGAGATTCTTCTGGCTTCACACAAACTGTCAACCAGGAAAATTTATTCTAGCAAGTCGGCTAGATTCTCTACATGGGCCAAAGATCATAACATAGACCCCCTTCTCCATGCCTGTTCAGAAGATCCTACAGTACCTGACTGCCCTATTACATGCAGGAGCTTCAGCATCGACAGTTATGGTGCATTTAGCAGCCATCGCAAATTTTCACAATGGATAGAATAATTCTTCTGTTATGTCACACCGACTGTGCGAAACCTTGAAAGGAGTATTACATGTTAAACTGCCTGTCAAGCCTCCTATAGAGCCTTGGGACTTGACACTGGTGCTTCAGTCATTAACAAGTCCTCATTTCGAGCCTTCTAACTCGTGATATGAAATTTTTGTCTTGGAAGACTCTACTTCTGGTAGCCTTTACCTCAGCGAGAAGAGTGTCTGAGTTGCAGGCCTTGAATGTCAAGAGACCTTGCGTGATTTTTCATAGGGAAAGAGTGTCCCTACGGTACTGACCCTTCCTTTTTTTGCTCAAGGTCATTTCTGGGTTTTCCATTACCCAATCTACTGACCTGCCAGTTTTCTTACCTCATCATTCAAATAGAGGGAAATATCTTTTGCATACCCTCGATGTTCATAGGCAACTTTGTTTCTGCCTGGACAGAACTAAATCTTTCAGAAAAACGGATCAATTGTTTGTGGCCCTTGCAGGACCCAGATTGGATAGGTCTGTCTCCAAAATGACTATCTTCTTGGCTTAGATATGCCATTACCTTCATCTACCATCAGAACAAAGTGTGTTTACCTTCCAGGATAAAGGCTCATTTTACTAGATCGATGGCTACTTCAGTTGCTTTTCATTCATGGATGATATCTGCGCAGTAGCCACTTGGGCAAGACCTCATACCTTTATCACTTTTTACAAACTGGATTTGGCCTCTTGGGGACGAGCATCCTTTGGTTCTATGGTGCTCAGGAATGTCCTTCCTTAGGGTCACCCAGGACTCAATTAGCTGGGGACTCGGTCCTAACTGTAAGGAATGAATAAAGATTTACAACATCAGATAAAGAAGTTATGTCTTTCCATAACATTCCATCTGTGTTGTAGATCTGAATTCATTCATTACTTCCTGCCCTCCTTCCCCCTGCCTGGAATCCTGGTGGACTTTAGGATTTCCTTAGTTAAGGTATTTGCTCAGACAGAGCCTCCTACTGTCTCTTTTATTACTTCTATACTTTAGGGGCGGGCAAACTCAATCTGAAGTGACTGAGAGGGGCATTGTAGGTAGGTCTTGGCTGAGAGTTTTTGGCTGGCGCGAGCTTGGTAATGACAGTGTCGGTTCCGAGGATGGAACCGAAGTCCTAACAGTAATGAATGAATAAAGATCTACAACACAGATGGAACGTTATGGTAAGACATAGCTTATTTTTTTCCACAGTATCTGCAAATCGAAGCCAGTTTTCTGTGACTCCAGGCTGTGCAGCGAATGTTGAGAGCCTTATTTGTTTTATTTTATTTATTTATTTTTGTTAATTAGGTAAGTTTACTGAATATTTGTTCCTTTTCAGGAATGACCTGAGTTCACTGTCAGTTTAAGTGACTTGCTTAGAGTTCCACAGTTAGGCAAGTAGTGGCTGACAAAATCAAATCCTGCCAAAAACAACTTTTTTAACACTTGTTAGTCTTAATACTAATTGTTAGCAAATCTTCTTGGATAGGATCCCACGTGGTCTTGGTATTTATGTGGGCAACATGGCCGTTTATATCAGCAGATAAAGGGGCGCGCGCACACACACACACACACACGCACACACACTCCTCCTATGTAGAAAAAACACGAAACTTCAGGAGTGGACCATAACCAACAAGTGTCCCCTTGATGACTGTGTACATCTCTGGAAACACCAGCATACTCATCAACTGGCTCAGCAGATGATTTATCACTTCACGAAAATGGTTTCTCGATCAGATAACATTGAACAATTGTCTTTTGGGTCATCCCGTCATAGACCTATTCACCTCACCACTGAATTTGAAATATTACCAGTTTTTCTCTTTCACCTTCAGAAATTAGTGAGTGATGGATATGCAGAAAAAGAATTGGTCATAGAGCCTCCTGCCCACTTTCAACTGACCATACTAATAACCAGGACAGTCCAGAATGCAAACTACTTTATGATCTGACTAGTCTGGCTGCAACAGGTTTGTCCCACTTCTGAACTCAGATAGCTTTGGCTCATACCTTTCAAACGGTTTGTCACTCGTCAGGGAAACACCATCTCAACAATAGTGCCCTGAAATTATCAGCGCAGCTTCTTCATATCTGAATTTGTCTAATAGTCTGCGCTTTCCAAGAAAGTTGTAGAGATTCTATTTTTTTTTTTTTTTTTTTAAATAAAAGCCCACCATTAGGAAGACTTACAAATGCTGATGAAAGTGCTTTGCCATATTGACATGATCAAAATCTGAATTTGAAGTTAGGCCTTTTAAAAGTGGTGCTTAATCAACTTGTGGAAGTGCTTGCAATGGCCTTGGTTACTTATTGGTAATGTTGCATTTAGCAGCAATATTGAATTTCCATATGGGCTTACAAGCCATGTCCTTGCAGTCAACAAGGCTTTTCTCCAAGGAGTCTTTTACTTAAGACATTACGACAGAGATCTGGTTTTCCTGGTATTCGTTTTTCATTTGAGAGATGCTTAGCCCACCACCAGTTAAGCCAGCGGTGAAGGCAGACCTAAAGTTTCTGTATTGGAAAACTCTCTACCTGGCAGTCATTACCTCATCAAGAAGGATTTCAGAGCTGCAGTTTTTGTCAGGCTGCTATGTCTGATCTTCCACAAAAAGAGAGGGGTGCCAATATCCAGCCCTCTTCTTAACTTACCAGTTGTTGTTTTTCACCATATGCCAGTAAAAGGGAATGCTTACTGCACTGCATGGATGTATATATGCAGGTATGCTTCTGCTCGAATAGAATGCATTCCTTCAGAAAGGCTATTTTGTGTCCTGTTCTCTTCAAACAAAATGGGTCAAAGGTTAAGCCTTCTGCATGGCTGGTAGGGTGCAAATCTTTACACTCTACATCCAGCACTTTTCTGCAGGGCATACTGTAATCCACTGCCACCCTTATTTTGGTGTGGGTGACAGCTTTAGTGTTTTTCCATGGTTTGTGAATATTATTGCAGCAGTAATCTTTATGATGAACATAGTGCAGCTGTAAGAGAGGCAGTACAAATTTTATAGTCTCTTTAGTTTTATATATAGGTCAGGCATGTTTTTATCAAATAAATTGTAAACTGTAATTCCCAAGGAGTTGAATGGATTTATTTGAAATAGGAGGAGGGCAAGAGTTAACTGGGTACATCTAAGTCAGCAAGGGAGCAGAGAAATGAGGTTTTGCCAGCAGGGATTACTGTAAGTGTTTGAAGGTAGGCAAGAGGGGACTGGAATTTACAGGAGAAAATTGGGAAAGGAGCCAAGATATTGGGAGCAAATAACTTGAGAGGGGATGGTAGTAAAATGAGATAAGGCCAAGCAGAAGTTTGCTGTGCAGGTTAGAGACTGCTTTCCTACCAGGGATTGATATCCTAAATGTAAATGAAAATTTCACGCCCACTAAAGACTGCAGTCTCTGGCACTAAAAATGTAATTCAATTAAAGGCTGCAGTTCCACCAAGGAGAGACAAATGCATAAAACCACTTAAAAAAAATCTTTATTCAAAATCTAGTTAAAACCAAAGAACACTAGAAAATGGATAAGCGCTTTTGGCTGAGCCTTCATCAGATACTTGTAATCAAAATGCACTTTGCCCTTGTTATAAACCATCCTTAGCCAATAAAATTGTTTTTTGAGGTTCCTACTTTTTAACACCAGTTTTAAAGGGACCACTGCATTAAGTCCTGGATTTCTGTCTGCCTGTAGATCAGTTATTGAACAAGTTTCCCTTATTTCTGTTCTGCTCTGTTAAATAAGTCTCCACCCCTTGTTCCATCATAAACTTTTTCTAAAGCCAGAAAAAAGAACTTATGTTTGGGGTATACCTGAATATGCTGTGAAAGAGTGTTTATCTATTATACCTGAGTGGGGAATAGTGTCGGAAGGCCTTGGCCAGGTCAAGGTAGGCGGTGTTGCACCATCTTCCCCTCGTCTATGGGCTTGATGACTGTCTCAAAGAAGTCGACCAGATTTAACAGGCATGACGTCCCTTGACAAAAACCAAACTGTGTCGGATCAAGTGTCTGGAGGTTGCCAATGTCCTTGTTAATGAGGTCCATGATAATCCACTCCATGGCCTTGCAGATCAGACTAGTTAGGCTGATGGGTCTGTAATTTCCTGGATCGGTGGATGCTGCACCATTGTGCAAAGGGATGGCAGTAGCTGTCCTCCACTAGGCTGGGATGAAGCCAGTACTCAGGCTTTGGTTGAATAGGGTGCCTAATGGTGCTGCAAGTTCCTGCCTGAGTTCATGTTGGATGCAGCCTGGGATGTTATCGGGTCCCATGAAGGCTGTATTTTTTGCCTTTGAGAGGGCAGTGATGGCTTGCTCCCTAGAGATAAGGGGAGGGGGGCAGGTACTGGAGATGTCCTGTTTTACTGATGAGGAGGGGGACAGAGGAGTGAAGTTTATACTGAACCTGTCTGCCAGCAGATTTCTACAGGGTTTGTGTATGTGGTGTTCTTGTCCACCACTTCTGAGCAGATCTGGGTGCTTCTCTTGAGATTGCGGACATATGTGAAGAAAGCCTTATGATTGTCTTTAGTAGATGTGGCCAGTTTGGACTCTAAGTTTGCTTTGGAGGATTTCACTAGTGCTCTTATTTGCTTGTTCTGGCTAAGGAGAGGTTGCTTCCAATTATACACCTGCTCCTCCTTGGTCCTGGACAGCAATTTTTTCCTTTTATTATAGAGTTTATATATTGTAGATGTTCACCAGACAGGTTTACTCTTCCTTGAGGAGGATGATTTTGTCTTGACTGGTATTCCTGATTCCATGTAGCTATATAAATGCTCATGTAGTACTTTGGTGTAAGTTTGGGCATATGTGCCAGTTTCTGTGGAGGGGGCTGTGAAGCTGTTTATACCTTCCCTCAGGAGGTTGTAATCAGCTTTGGAGAAGTTTTTTTGTTTGACCCTAACTGGGGGGGGGGTCAGGGGAGATGCCGACTTCAAAAGTGACTGCTTTGTGGTTGGATCTTACCAGGGATGATGACACTGTAGGGATATAAAATATTGGGTCCGATTTAGATGCTCGAAGTTTTAAAACTTCGAATTTCATATGGCCAAAATCATATGATCGAAGTATCAAAACTTCGAATGTTCTGAACGGAGATTGCAGTACAGTGCAGAATGGGAAATTTTCCCTTTTCCTCGCTGTAGAGCGATCTCGGAGTTGGTATATTTAATTAGTGTGGGGGGGTGTGCAGGGAGGCTTGCCTCCTGCAAAATTGTCCAGGAAAATTTTTTTGTTTTGTTTTTATTTTTGTTTCAGGTGTTCGAAGTTTTGAAACTTCGATCATATGGTTTTGGCCTTATGAAATTCGAAGTTTTAAAATGTCAACCATCTAAATGGGACCCAAAATATATAACTATACAGTTCAATCAAAGAATATTAGAAAAGATTGGTCAGAGAGACTGGAAAGGCATACTACAGAAAGAACAATGAGAGAACATGTGTATATGACACCCAAGTATGCTACAAAGTCCAGAAGGTTTAGGAATTTTGCTTGAAAATGTTTGTGAAGGCTTAAGAGAAGTTTTCCCTGAATATATACAAATGCTTGGAGGTGTGATGGGAAAGAAAGTGGTAATCGGGAACATAATTTTTAAGTGTGACAAGTTGGCAGAAAGAAAAAATTTCCTACAATGTACTTTGTCAGAAATGCTGGGGGAACAAATGATTGTAACTAAGGAGGTTATTCCTTTGAGCTGAGACATAGGATCTGAATTGCCTAGACATAGTAAGGCCTTACTAAGTTTATTGCTACTGGCTGCCAAAAAAAGAGCAATTACTAGAAAATGTAAATCAAAATATAAACAAACTAACTGAAGTACTTGCTTTTTGTAAAGATAAAACAAATGGAGGTGGGTTCTTTAGAAAAGGGGAGAAAGCAAATTACTAGAAATAAATGGAACTTGTTGGAATAGTACAGGCAATGCAATATTCAGAAAGATGAGTGAGGTTTAAAGGAAGGCAGGAAGTGAGCAATTTATGTAAGGCTGTACTGAATGATAATTGTTAAAATGAAAACATATACTCCGTGAAAGTAATAAAAATGTAATTCTGGTTTGTTTTCACTTAACACTTGTGCACTTAATTGTTCAACTCGTGATTTAATAAATATGTTTAACAGTGCAGTTGTAGGAGTACACTCAACATGATTATTTGCGCAGCTTTCCTTCACAGTGCTGCACCGGTTAGTTTGTATAATAGCTGCTTGATCCATGGTGAGCACATTTTCATGACATTATAAATCAGACACAATTTCCTCGGTAAGGGCATTCTTTGGGTCCAGTGTTGGCAAAGCGATTACTTGAGACACTGTCCTACTAGTTACCAAAGATGGACCATTTCCACCAAATATGAAAGTTATGTACTTACCATACTGTTAGAAGAATGATAAGTGCATATCTTTAGTGACACATTCCCCAACCATTCTCCTGCCAGATCTGTGATGCGTAGGCCATTGTGTACTTGCAGGATATTTTAACCCCTGGCTTAACAAACCCCCTGTCTTATTTAAGAAATGCCTTCTTCTAAGAGGGTGTCTGTTTGTGCCACTTTGTAAGAACTGGAGAGAGATGCATAGAGAGAGAGAGAGATGCATGATGAAACTGGGGGAAGGAAACCAAGCAGCAGCATGAAAATCCCTTGAGTTCTTTGTAATCCTAATACCTGATAGATTGTCCTAACGGTTGTCAAACATGGACACCTTTTTTATATTATTTGTACTTAGCTAGCATTATGGTAAGTACATAACTTTGAGTTTGATGGGGTATAAGTTAGCTACTCTTTTAAGCATAACTTCCAGATGTTTAGCTGTTTAGAAAACATTGCATCAGTGATGGTCACCAATTAAAAAAAAAGGGATGCTAAGTAATGGAAAAAGACATAGTGATGCTGACAGTTATAAACTCAGAAAATCACAGTTGTCATTGTAAGCTGGTGGGAAGACAGACCACCCAATAATGATGTCGTCAGAGGCCACTTTTTATTGCTAAAATTTCATCTTGTGGAGGTTGTGACTGTGAAATGAAATTCTGCAACATGGCAACCCTCCGTTATGCCATTTAGGTGTTTAGTAATAAAAAAAACACTTGGAACAGTACTAATGCAGAGAAGTTCAAGATATGAAGGAAAACCCATTTTTCAAATTTTTTTTGGAGAAGTTTTCCTTTAAGAAAATACCCTCATAAAGTATCTACAAGGAAGCAGTTTGGGACTACAGTCCATACTTTTTTCTAGCTTTACAAGCTGAACATTCAGTTTAGGGCTAGGCAGACTTCACCATTCCTGTTCTACAGGCATACTTGTACCAGCACTGCCCTTTTCTTTGGTGGATGACAGCTTTTAGTGTTCTTTCAGTGGCTTGTGAATACTACCGCAACAGTAATCTTTGTGATAAACATAGTGCAGTTTTACCAGTACTCGCTGTAACAGTAAATATTCAAACAATGGGTCTGTGCTGCAATGCAGGCTTCTCCCACCTTCACTCTGAATATCTTTTTTTTTCTTTCTTTTTAATTTTTTTGTAACCTGCAGATGAATAACAGGAGGGAGACATGGAGGTCTTTTTAGGAGGAAGGGACCTTGGTCCTCTCTCTCTGTCCCTCACTTTCTATCCCTTGCTTAACCCTTTACTAAACGGAAGAGGTCAGTACTTTAAATTGTATTCATTGAGCCCTTTTTGGGATATCATTGTGCTCCAAGGTTCAACTAGAATTAAAGGGTTGAACTTATCAGATACTTCTAGTGCTGTTTTGGCTGAAGACCACAGGGGCATCTCATGCCTTCATCCTAGGCATATTTGTTGATCTTCTTTCAAAAAAGAACTGAAATGGCATGGGCTGCTATTCATAATGATTGTATATTGGGTTGACATCCTGAGGGAGATGTTCACCCCCACTCTGATGTCAAAAAGCTCTGAAAAGTCAGGTCAAGAGGGCTGATGTCTGCCTGCAGCTAATTCACATAGATGAGTGCTGCTTCAGAAGTGATCATTCTAGTCAAACTTTGTGTTACAGAGTGTGTATTCACACACGTCCACGTTTTAATTTAGCTAGTTTGGCAGGCTAAGTTTTAGATTAATTCCATACTTGTAATTGTGATACAGTTTCTGAATCACAGATGTTGACATTCCTTTTGAAGGGAATGTGCTAGTGTACTCTTTAAGCTGACTTTCAGCATGACTGGTTTGAATCTTTTCCAGGTATGGTGCTGTAGACCTTGACCTGTTTACTACCTGAAAGAAGTCAGGTGTCCTTTTGTTGTGCTCCATTCTAGAAAGAGAGGGGGATTTGTGGTCTGTGAATTGTGCATCTTATAGCAATTAAAATTATGTACTTTTTGCTATCCTTCCATCTCATTTCAAGCCTAGTTACAAAAATTCAGGGAAGAAAGACCAAAATTGATCCTTATTTACCCCCTTGGTGACCAAGAACTTGTTTCAGGTTCTCTGGACTCTGTGATGAAGGAAACCCTGTTTTTAGCCAGAGTTGTCCTCCATGGTTGAGGTACATCTGGCTCCAACCTCAGTGCCTAGTTGTTACTGTTGCACTAATCCACTTCTACTGGCAGGGAAGCTGTTTGTTTGACACTACCTTGGAAGCCTTCCAGTGAACAGCCATACTTTAAGTGGAAGAGGTTTTCCATTTGCTGTAACATTCATTACTGCCCAATACTGTAATTTTGCAGGTTGTCCTGAGCTGTGTCCAGCAGGTGTATGATTTGGGTCTCTCTTATTCCGTGGTTAGCGTGCATGTGTCATATGTTTCCTACCTTGAAGCATTCAGGATTTTTTGCCTAACACTTGCTTGAATTCTGCACGCCTTTCTGCCTTTGCAGAAGTCCTTGTGACTTGAACTTCATGTGTGGCATGCTTGCTGGTCCTCTGAACCCACATATCATTTCATAGAAAATGCTTATTTGTGGCCTTCACCTCAATCAGCAAGACTTCAAAGCTTCAGATCTTTTTTTTGTAAGAAATTGTATATGGCCTTTCATAAGGAGTGGGTGCCCTTAGGACTACTCCATGTTTCCTTCTGAAAGTGCCCAGGTTGTATTGGAGTTGATGGCATGGGTTTTAAAAGACAGAGTGTTTTTTTTTTTTTTTTGCTCCAGAAAGGGAAAAACTGGCAGTTGCTAACCAAATACTTTTCAGATGGGTTGATAGCTATGTTATCATTTGCCTTCAGGCAATTTATCTGTATGAAGACACCGTCATAGACCACTCCAAAAATGGTGTAGCTGCTTCTAGTGTTTGATTAAAAAGTCTTCATTAAAACATTTGTGCCACAGCCATTTGGTTATCTGGCTGCACCTTCACCAAGCATTGGGGCTTGGATTAAGATGTCAGAAGTGTGGCCTTCTTCGGTACCTTGACAGATCAGGACTTAGACTTTTAAACTTTCCTGTTGGATGTCCTCCAGCTTGTCCTGCTGAATTTAGACCAACAAGAAGGGTCTGTGATGTTAGCTGGAACAGATGAGATGTTCTATTCTCATGTTGCAGTATTCATAACATTTGGGTTAGCCTCCGCCTAGCCATAAAAGTGAATTCTGCACATACCTTCCCCAGAATGTCTCTGCCGCCAGTCGAACTTCGGGTCATCCTGCCGTCTCTGCCATTGGATCCAGTGATTTAAAGGTAAGAACCCCATTGGGGCCTCTCTTCTTGTTTGGTCACTGCATGCCTGCCCAGGTTAATTTCTTTTGTATCTTTCGGCTTTTCCCGGGTAGGGGTCGCCACAGCGGAACTCCGGTCCGCTAATGATTGGTAGTTGATTTTTACATGTCGAGTTACCAGCCTTGACACACAACCTTCAATGAAGGTAAGCCCATTCACGCATATCTCCACACAGAAGATGCTCTAGCTGAGCATCGAACCGGACAGCGTCTTATTATGAGGCGACAACGCTACATATCATTCAGAAAAGGAAAGTGTACGTGTGGATACCCACAACCTGTGTCTATTTTGCCTAGGGCCCAACCATGACCATTGTATGATTTGTCAGGCCTTTGTCCCTAAGACTCTTCGTAGCCATCTACGCGCCCTTAATATCTATCTAGAGAACCAATGCCTCAGATGTCTTGCTGTTGCAATGGAAGGGCCTTACGACCATACCGCTGAGCCACCGAAAAAGAAGGCCAGTTACCAGTCCTGAGCCTACTGCTGCACCTCTTCCACCCGACGTTCCCCCTGTTGCCGAGGTACGCCTAGAGGAATGTATCGAGTCGGACGACTCTGGTTTAGTAGTTACCGTTCCGGAGGCCGCAAAACCAAGCTTTGAAAGCACAACCATTGAGCTAATGTATACATCAGAAGCTGGCAACGAGGGGGAACCTTGGCTTGCTGCAGACCTTCAGACTGGTCCTTCCACTGTTAGTGAGGCTTCTGGACCTAGGCCCTCCTTAGGGCCTACGTCCACCAGACCTGTTTCTTCTTTAAAAAGGAAACAAAACCAAACACGCGTCTCCACCTCCTGAGAGCTTGCGTGATTGGCAAGCTTTCTTGCAGTGCTAGTTCAATGCCTTTATGGCCCTAGGCCTTCCATGGCTGGTTCTCCTCCAGCTGCCCCTCCTGTTATCAGCCCTAGACCTCAGACTGCAGAACTTCTTTCAACAGAAGCTAAAGACCCTTGAGATTCTTCGTCTGAAGATTCTCTGTCTTATGCTTCTCAGATGCCTTCGCCTCTAAAGTATGCCTCTCCAGAGGAGGGCTCTGCTGATGTGGATTCCGCGGGGGGAGGGGGGCTGATGGAGGACCTTATCTTTGGAGAAACCATCTCTCAGGTGGGACTCCACAGAAATGTCTGAAGTCCATAGGAGGTATTATGAGCACTACAAATGGATACTCCTTCTGCCATTCCACCAGTCCTACCAGCCTTCTTAGATGCCTTTTCTGCATCTTCTAAAAATTCTGAATCCCAACCCCCTGCTTCCAGAAGGCCTGAAAAATTTTACAAGGCCCCAGAAGGGGCAAAATTTCTAATAAAATGTCGGGTTGCAGATCCTAGTACCATTTCTTTCTCTGCAGACAAACCCTCCAGACTGCTACCCCCCTACCTCTGTCTTTCCTACTGATAAACAGAGAAAAACTATGGAGAGACTTGGCAAGAAGGTCTACACCTCTGCCACTTTGGCATTTAGGGCCATCAACTATCAGACATGTATGTCTAAGTACTCCCTGGCCCTTTTCAGTCACACTTCAAAGCTCTTGGCTGATCTCCCTGATTCGGCCACAAAGTCACAAATCTCTAACCTGCTTTCCTTGTCCTCACAAGTGACAAGATATTCAATCAAATGCAATTGTGATGCTGTATAGGCCTCAACCAGATCTGCAGCTTCTGCCTCAGTGCTCAGAAGGTACTCTTGGGTGAGGCTCCAACCTCTACCGGACTATATCTGGGCTAAACTTCTAGATGCCCCCTGGACAGTGCTGCCTTGTTTGGGACCCAAGTGGCACAACTCTTCAAAACTCTTCAACAGCAGAAAGGGAAAGAACTACAAGACTTGAAATATTTCTTTGTGTCACCTATTACTAAATTCTACAGGAATTATCCTTCTAAGACTCGCTTCATTAGAAAATATTCTGCTGTTCCTCCTCCTACTAAGGGCAAAAAGAGTTCCAGAAAGCAGCAGCCACCTTCCAGGCCTGCTCAGACTCCAACCCTGTAACCTCCATTGCAGGACAAGGCAGGTAGTCTGTGACTACCTGCTCCCCCCCCCCCCCCAGATCCTATACCCCTTTCCCAGAGAGTCTCTCACTGTCTCCCTTTCTGGAAAAGCATTACTTCAGACAAATGGGTCTTGTCTATTGTAGAAAAAGGTTACTTCATGACTTGGGCCATTCCTGCACTCTTAACAGGCATCCCACAGCCACCAAAGAACCAGCTGCCCCTATTCCAACCAGTCTTGGACAGCTTCCTTTCTCAAGAGACTGTCCAACCAGTCCCTGCGTCAGAAAAGGGAAGGGGCTTTTACTCCAGACTTTTCCTGGTTCCAAGAAAGGACAGCCCATGGAGACCCATCCTGGGTCTCTCACACCTCATCCTTTTTCTTCAAGTATCCACCTTTCGCATGCTTACTCTTCAGACTATGTATTTCCACTGCTGGTGCCTTGGGCATTTTTGGTCACCCTGGGCATCAAAGATGCCTATTTGCATATCCCCATCTAGTCCAAATATGGGAAGTACTTGGACTTCTCTGTGGGTTCCTTGCATTTTCAGTTCTCTGCTTTACCCTTTGGGCTATCTACTGCTCCAAGTGTATTGACCAAGTGCCTAGCTCCAGTGGTAGCCTATTGCAGGGTCCTAGGGATGCAGATTTTCCCATACCTGGACAACCTCCTGATCCAGGCAGATTGTTACAGTACCCTCCAGAAACATCTCCAGACAGTAGTTTCTGTTCTGCAGTCTCTGGGTTTCACCATCAAATTCCCCAAATCCAGACTAAATCCTTCCCAGGACCAAGTCATCCTGGTGGCAGAATCAGGACAGATGTCATGATGGCATTCCTCCCACCCCAAAAGGTGGAAAGCCTGAATGAGTACCTGTTGTCTGTCATCCACACCCCTGCAATGACAGCAAGGGAATATCTCAGACTCTTAGGGCATATGGCTTCAACAATCCCCATGTTGCTACTGGCGAGGCTCCACATGAGGAAACTTCATTGTTACCTGAGGTCCACATGGACCCAACACACCCACCCCTTGGACCACACCATTCCCTTCCTACCATGCCTAAGGAAGGAATACTTTGGTGGGTGGAGCAAGTCTCTCTGAACCCAGGACTTGCCTTACAGCACCCTAACTCCAGTCCAGGAAATGTATTCAGATGCTTCAGACCTGGGTTGGGGTGCTGCTATGGGCAGATTGAAGGTGCAAGGCACATGGACAGGCCCCTTCAAGAGGGAGCACATCGTCAGTGAGATGAGGGTTCTTATCCTTGCAATGAGGACCTTCTAAGATATTCTGAAGCAAGGATCCATAAAGTTGTTCACTGACAACATCACTGTTCTTTGGTATGTGAACAAACAGGTTGGATCAAGATCATGCTTGCTATGCAGACTTGCACTCCAGGCCAGGGAATTGGCGGTCCAGCATGGAGTCATTCTGCAGGCTCTCTATATCCCCTCAGCTCAGCTCTGTCAGGCAGACACCTTGAGCAGGTCCATGTCACAATCCCACGAATGGATGCTACATAGGTATGTGTTCCTGGATATAGTCCACAGGTAGGGTATACCACAAATAGATCTGTTTGCCTCCCTCTGAACAGACAAACTTCCACAGTTTTCTACCAGGGCTCCCAGCCCCCAAGCGAGGTTGACGGATGTCTTCTCTATCTCATGGAAGGGGATGTTTTTGTACATATTCCCTCCTCCCACTCTTACAAAAAGTCCTACTGAAAGTTCAGCAGGACAAACCAAAAATCCTGTTGGTGACAACATTTTGGCCAAGACAGCACTGGTTCCCCCACCTTCTGCATTTTGCCAGGGGCAATCATCATGAGTTACCTCAGAGTGGACCTTCTCATACAAGAGAGGGGATCCCTAATCCATTCCCACTTGGAATCTCTGAGCCTAACCCTGTGGGTAATATTTTTGATCTCTTTCAGACACCTTTACTCTGAGGACATGCTAAATGCCCTGCGGTAGGCCGGAAAACCCAATACTAGGAAATCCTATCTGTCCAAATGGAAAAGGTTCTCCATTTGTTGTGTAAAAAGACAGCTAGACCCATTTCAAGGAGAAGGTCCCCTTAGTGCTGTCTTATCTGTGCAAATTGTTGAAGACAGGGTTGCCATATTCTTCTGTTAAGGCTCATCTTGCTGCTATTTCTGCTTGTCTGCCTCTTGACCGTCTATTTGCTTCTAGACTTAAGTGAAGTTATTTCTGAAGAGTTTTACATCTCAGGACCCCCCCCCCCCCAAGAGACCACTTTCACCACCCTGGGACCTGAAATATGTTTTTAGAGAAGCTCATAGTTGCCCCATTTGAGCCAGCAGCTACAACCTCTCTAAAGTACTGCACTTAAAAAACTGTGCTTTTGGTGGCCCTGACATCAGCCAGGAGAGCCAGAGCTTCAGACCCTCATGGTCACCCCACCCTTTTTAATTTTCCACAAGGAAAGGATAACCCTATGGACTAACCCGTCCTTTATGTATAAGGTGGTCAATGAGTTCTCCCTGAGCCAATGCATCCACCTCCCCACCTTTTTCCCATAACCCCAGAATGACAGTGAGAGAGTCCTGCATTCCCTTGATTTTCACAGACTGTTAAGACTCTACCTAGATACGACCAAATCCTTTAGGAGATCAGAGTAACTGACTGTCTCCTTTCATCCCAGGGCTCTGGAAAAAGCTGTAACAAAGCAGACTTTCTATATAGATTTCCAAAGCCATCTCCTTTTGTTATACCTACCATAACAAACACCTAGACTCCAACATAAAAGCCCATTCCACTAGGGCAATGGCCTCCTCTGGAGCTTTTTCCAGTGGGTTGGAGACTGCTTCTATTCTGGAAGCAGCTACCTGGACATCTGTCCATACCTTCAACAAACACTACAAACTGGACCATATCTCCAGATCTAGAGCAGGCTTTGCTAGGGTAATCCTGCATGGATTTTTTGAAAATTGTTCTAAACCACCCTTTTCTTCCCTTTCAGCAGTGGCACTCAACCAAAAGTTATGAATACTGCAACATGAGAATCGAAGGAGATAGAATAGTGTGTATGTATGTATATGTGTATATATATATATATATATATATATATATATATATATATATATATATATATAGTGTGTATGTATGTATATGTGTATGTATGTGTGTGTGTATGTATGTATGTATGTATGTATATATGTATATATGTGTGTGTGTGTGATATATATATATATATATATATATATATATATATATATATATATATAAAAGCATTGCTGGATGATTCAGGACTTGTGCAGATATCACTGGGGCATTCATTTCTGAGAAAGGTACATGCAGCCATCATTTTTATGACCCACGTACATGGCCAGTGTCAGACGTCCCACGTACCTTGCAGTGACCTAAAGCTTTTGTATACTGTCCGGACGTTCAGGTCACTAGGTGGACGCTAGCCCAAAGGTTTTGAATACTGCGTCATGGAGGAAAAGGACATCTATGGTTATGATATGATTTTACACAACTATTCTTTTTTACAGTATCATTTTTAGTATGATGGGGACCTCCTCCTGAGTCACATATAACTTTCTGCCATCCCCTTGAAATTGGATACCATCTTTATGAGGTGGCTCTTGGAGTTACTATAAGACGGGCAGTAACATGCTGTATATGTTCATGTTGCTTTGTAAACAGTGTTGGTATCATATTTTAATTGTTTTTTCTTGATTTTCAGGAAGTGTGCTTAAGCAGTTTTTTGGGGGGAATTGGTGTATTCATAAGTCAGGGTGTCCTAGTGTGACATATTGCTTCATAGCATGTGCCGTCATAGGATAACATGCCCCCAAGCATGGGAGCTTCAGAGAAAAAAAAAGTGCCAAAGTGGAGTGGAAGAAAAGATGATCTCAGTCGTAGACCTACTGTGGAAAGTCCCATCATAGCGCTACTGATAACAGTCAAACTATATTAGTTGTCTGCTTCAGATGCCTTTTTTTTTTGCATGTGTGTTATTTTATTTGCCCTTCTTAGTAAACTGTAATGTCACTAGCTCCTTTAACATAGAAAATAGCATGTTGGTGGTGTAACCAGAGACATGGAGTATGCCTTAATTTTGTAGAATTGTCTGGTGTTGCATTGGATCAGTTGTTCATTGTTCATCAGGCAGGTTTCATGCATATTTAGTAAAAAAAAATACCATTGGTAAAATTCTTGTTTTACTTGTCTTGTTTGAATACGTTTTTGTCGCATCTCAAGTTGTGTGAATTAATTGGTTTTTTTTTTCTGCATGAGTAGATGGTCGTGCTCTTGTCCACAGTATGCAGATCAACTTTATCCACCAGCTTGTCCAGTCCAGACTCTTTGCTGATGAGAAGCCCCTTCAAGATATGTACAACTGTTTACGTATCCTTTGCATTTGTTTTCTACAAATTTTTTATTAAAGTGACTCAACATTGCCACTTGCCGTTATTATTTTTTTATTACTATTTTTTTCAGTGGTCTGTGTTATATTTGTTTCATTGCCTGCTGACATTCAAACCTCTCCCCATGTGTCGTGAGGCAGTTGTTCCTTCCACTGTTATGAGATCCCACTACTTTGAGGGTAAGATTCAGCCAGCTATTATCCAGGCAGTAATGGATGTTATTTGTGCCCTTGCCAGCACCTCGGCAGTTAAGACCTTTGTAGCTAGGCTGCAACCCCATCCCTGTTGGTTGTCACAAACACTTGTATTACCACAAGGCCTCTTAAACTCTCCCCATGCTTGTATGTTTTGCCACCCACATGTGGTGATAGCTCATCACTAGCTGGGTATATTCATCTTTCATCTCTTGCGTGGACTGTTTTGTGAGGTTTGGACCTTTTGGGTTTGCTGTGGAACTAACAGGCAATCGTTGGCATATGCAGCCTGATGTTTATTAGGTAACCTAGGTCCCTATGCCTTCAGTTCTCTCCTTTTGCCTAACTGGTTGAACTAGAGGCTCAGAGGCCAATAAGAAAAATAAGGGAATTAGGGCTTGTCTTGCCTCATGCATTTCTGAATGGAAATTGTGATTACTGGACCCTGCTTACTGTGATGCAGGTTTGTGCATCTATAAAAGTACCTGAATGATCTTTAGTTGGTGCTGTAAAAGACCAAAAATGCATGTTATTGCTCAAAGGTGTCACTAGTCAGTGTTGTTAGATGTGTTCATTATACAGAGGTACATCACCAAAAACAGTTCCTAGGGTGTAACATTAAAAAGTGTTCTTTGGTGATTCCTGCCATATTCTCTTATGAAACCCACCTGGCCGTGGTGACTTAAAAGAGAGAAGTATTTTCCCTGAGGTGTTGCTAATAATTTATTCAGAAATTTCTTGTCTGCAGAATAAAGATACAAGTCATTTCTGAGTTCTGCTTAGGTTTGCTTAGCCTTGAGTATATTTAATACATTTTGGGCTAGAAATTCATCTGAAATTAGTTAGGCAATGTTGACTTCTGAAAAAGTCTAGTCGGTGAAGGGGATAGCTGTTTGAACTTGGCAAACCAGTAGTGATATTGTCCACTTTTGGAGCAGTACCCACTGTCCGATTCTCAGCTGTAGCAGTTGATTAGGCCAAACAGGCCATAGTAATTCCTGATCAGTCTTCTGGACTCATAAGGCACACTCTGCTTTTGAGTAAGATGCTTCTTGTGACTCTCTTATGCATCTTGTTTGTAGCTGAAGAGATGGTGCAAAACTGCATTTTTTTTTTTTTTGACTGATTTAGCTGCTTTGTACTACCTGAGCTTTTTGGCTGTTCAGGACACGATTACCCTGTGTGTTATTCTTTCAGGTGTTCATTAGGGCTTTCTTCATGAGCCAAGTAGTGGGTTCTGCATTTAATTGCCTACTGGTTAATTTTCTGATACGAGTGTGAAATCTTTTTTTTTTCCCTAAGGGATTAAATTTGCAGGAGAAGTGTGACAGGTATTGATTAATGCATCAGTTGTCACCCAAAGATGTCCTATTTCTGCAGCAGGCAACCCAAAGTTGGCCAGTATGCAAAGGTTTTTCACTACTGTAGCATGAGTGGTACGTCGCACATAGGCTGCTGTCATACGTCAGGCGTAAAAGTGATGTATGCACACATCTACCTCAGAAATTCTCTGCCACCAGTGCGTACGCCACCTTGAATGTCTGTCTACTCGCCTCCCTTTGCTGTTTTCTGTGAATTCTCAGATAAGTGCCCTGTTGGGGGATATCTCATTTCTTTTACTACTGTTTACGGGTGGGGTTCATGTCATCCAAAAAAGGCAAATGCCAGTGTGGAAGACAAATTCCACATAAGGATAGCTATCTTCACTGTCTGTTCTGCTTAGGGTCTACCCACAATCAGAAATTCTTTCCCATTTGCCAGGCCTTTGTACCCAAGACCCTAAGAAGCAGGCTTTCCTCCTTAGCCAGTTACTTGGAAAACCATTGCTTAAAATTATTAGTGAAGACCCCAATGGAGGGATCCTCAGGGTCTGAGGTCGAGACAGTCGCTAAGCAGAAGGCCAAAAATCTGAGGCCTGAAGCTGCTGCTGCACCTCTTCATGCGGAAGTCTGTACCGAGGTGGATGAGAGCCCAGAGATGTGGATGGCTTCTGGTTCCAAATCACAGGCTGAGCTCAGTGTTGAGGCTGCCTTCGATCCGACCAGTGATCCATCAAGGATGTACAGGGGGACCTTAGGCTTGTAGTAACTGAAGGCCCTAAAGGGATACCTCAGATCCTTTTGTGGGAGGAAATTCACTCTGATAGCCAGCCCTCTGACACTGCATAGGACAGACCTGCATCAAAAGAAGAAGAAAAAAATGAAACATCTGTTCCCTCCAAAGGAACTTCATAGTGACTGGGACAGTTCACACAAGGTCTTTTCAAGGCCATTATGGCCCTTAAGCCCCCCTCAGTGTTTTCAACCCCTATACCGGCATGCATAGCATCTCCACAAAAAAGAGTCTGAGAAGAGGTTTCCTAAGATGAAGAGGCCTTCTCAGAAGAGGAGTCTCTGGCCTACTCCTCACAGACCCCCCCCCCTCTAGACTCTGCTTTCCTGGAGGATGCCAGTGGAACTGACTCACACATGGTCCAATGGAACTGCCTCACCCATGGAAGAACTCTCCTTTGGTTAGACCTTAATTAAAATGAGAGAACATTTCAAATGGCATAGCACTCTGGTATCTGAAGTATAAAAAAGATACTACGACCTTCTGCAGGTGGAATCCACCCAGTCATTTAGCTATTCCTCCCATTTTATTTGCTTTCCTGGATACCTTCGCCTCAGCTTCCGAGGCCCCAGACTCCCTTCCTCCTGGTCCTAAGTACCCTGCCCACTTTTACAACGTCCCTGAGGACTGTAAGCTCTTGTTTAACTGTCCTTCAGCAGCTCATTCAGTAATTTTATTGGCATTAGATAAACCATCCAGGTTACTGCCTTAAACCTCTCTCCTTCCTTCAGGTAAGGACAGCAGGAACCTGAAAAGACTAGACAAGAAAGTGTACACTTCAGACAGTTTAGCATGTAGAGCCATTAACTACCAGGCACACATGAACAAATTTGCTTTAGACCTCCTCTCACAACTCTCTGGGGTCATTTCAGATTTATCTGATTCAAACAATAAGACTTTGGCTGCATCCTTGCTGGGAGATTCCTTACTGGTAGTCCGCCACTCCATCAAATGCAGCTATGATGCTGCAGAGGATTCAGCCAGGGCAGCTGCGTCTGACTCTGTCTTAAGGAGATTGACCTGGTTAAGACTTTAGCCCTTACCAGAGGATATTAAATCCAAGGTTATGGATGCCCCTTTGGTGAATTTTGCTTTATTTGGTCCTGCAGCTGCTAGTTTATTTAAATCTCTGCAGGAAAAGGGAAAAGAGGTGCAGGAATTAAAGCACATTTTTGTCTCTCCAGTGCTTAAATTCCAGAAAAATTACCCAGGAAAGACCACTTTTGTACATAGGCACTCCTGCCGCCCTCAACCTAAAACCAAAAAGGATAGTAGGAGGCTTTAACAGTCCAGGGCTGCCCCTTCAACTCCAGTCTAGAAGCGGCCCTTTCCAAAGAAGCGTGGTTCCCTCTGACTGTCCTATTTACCCCACTCACATTCCACTTTCCCAGCACCTCTCTCTGTCCCTGCCAGCCTGGGTAAGCATAACTCAAAACTCCTGGGGTCTCTCCATCATTCAAAAAGGATACTTTCTGGTATGGGTGTCTCTGCCTTCCTCCAGGGGCATTCACCAGTCACCAAAGGAGCAGCTGTTAAACTTTTCAGAGGTACTTCTAGACCTATGGCATCAAGAAACCATTTAGGAAGTTCCTCAAGACCAAAAAGGAAGACATTTCTATTCCAGAATGTTCCTGGTCCCCAAAAAGGATGGCCCTTGTAGGCCATGTTTAGATCTGTCTTATCTCAACACCTTTCTGAAGGTACCCACCTTCCATACGCCAACTCTTCAAACCTTGTTCCTTCTAATTCTGCCACAAGCCTTCTTAGCTTCCCTGGATATCAAATATGCATGTCCACACCTTCCATACAACCCATCTGCAGGAAGTTTTTACGTTTCTCTGTGGCATCCTGGCATTTTCAGTTCTCTGTCTTGCCCTATGGACTTTCTACCACACCAAGAGTGTTTACAAAATGCCTAGCTCCTGTGATTTCTTATTGCAGGCTTCAGGACATCCATGTTTTCCCTTACATAGATCTCCTCTTTATGGCAACTTCCTCAGGTATCTTGGAGCACAACATTCTTTTTGCATTTTCTTTTCTGCAATGCTCAAGTTTCACCATAAACTACAAAAAAATCCATTCTCTGCCCCTCTCACAATCGCATCTTCTTGGGGTGCAGGATTCAGGTAAACCTCATGAGAGTCTCTCTCCGTCCTCAGAAGGCACTGGACCTCAAGTCCTACTTCAGAAACCTTTTACTTCTTCAGCACATTTCAGCCAAGAAGTTCAAGTCTTGGGTTTCATGGCCTCCACTATCCCAATGCTCACTCCAGCAAAACTTCACATGACGAAACTCTGGTTTCTCAAGTCTGTTTGAATGCAACATTTGCACCCTCTAGACTTTCCATTTCCTCTCATCCCCTGTCTAAAGAAGAAACTTCAGTGGTAGATCCAACAAGTGTCTCTCAACCCAGGACTCCCCTTGCACCCCCTCGATCCAGTACAAAAGCTGTTCAGACGCTCCGGATGTAGGACTGGGGACAGCTTTTAGAAACTTGAAAGCTCAAGGGGTATGGTCCTCCTGTCAACAAAGGGAACATGCAAGTGTAAGGGAGATGGGGGCCGTGCTGCTAGCCATTCAAAGCTTTCATCCCCTCTTTCTCACAGGACCTGTAAAACTGTTTACGTGCAATATGATGGTCCTTTGGTATGTGAACAAGCAGGGGGACCAAATCCTACATGTTATGCAAGCTGGCACTCGAGGTTTGGGAGTTGGCAGCCCAATATAGGGTGAAGCTCCAGGCAGCATACATCCCATCCAACCAAATTGCATGGCAGACACCTTAAGCAGGTCCCTATCACAGTCCCAGAAATGGATGCTTCAAAAGGATGTGTTTCTGGACATTGCCCACCAATGAGATATTTCTCAAGTAGATCTCTCTGTCTCCCCCGTGAACAGACAACTTCCACAATTTTGTGCCAGAGTCTGTCACTCTCTGGTCTGGAAGGTGAACGCCCTTTCATTCTCTTAGAAGAGGATGTTTCTGTATGCATCCCCCCTTCTGATCATTCGAAAGTCCTGTTCAGAATTCAGCAGGACAGACCAAAAATCTTGTTTGTGACCCCCTTTTGGCCAAGACAGCATTGATTCCCCCTTCTACTGCATCTAGCCAAGGGCAATCACCACAAGTTACCTCACAGGGAAGACCTTCTTACATAAGACAAAGGAACTCTCATCCATCCCCACTTTTTCTACCCTTCAGCTGACTGTGTGGGTGATAGAGTTTTAGTTCCTTTTAGACACCTGTTCTGAGGATGTGCTTTGGGTTCTGCAGGAGGCCAGAATACTCAATACCAGAAAATCCTACCACGCCAAGTGGAAGAGATTTTCAATCTGGTGTCTCTCGAAACCTGGACCCACTATCAATGGAAGTCCCTCTGGTTCTCCTATTTGTCTGAATTGCTCAATACTGGCTTGCCCCCCCCAGCTAGCAGATTTGAGACTAAGCAATGTCTTAAAGGCGTCCTTCATATTAGACCTCCTAGGAAATCTGTTCCTCCACCCTGGAATCTTCATTTTGTGCTATAAAAGCTGACTCTTTCTCAGTTCAAGCCAGCTTCATCAGCATCCTTACAACATTACTCCTGGAAAGCGCTGCTTCTTCTCGCTATCACTTCAGCCATATGTGTGCCCTCCAGGCCCCTTTTTGGCCTTCCATAAAGACAGGGTGCCTTGCATACCAACCCTTCTTTTATGCTGAAAGTAGTTAATGAGTTGTCACTCAGCCAGTCCATTCAGTTGTTACTTAATTTCCTTCCTTCTCTTCAAAATCCTAGTGAGAAGGTGGTGCACACCCTGGATGTGCATAGACAACTTAGATTTTACTTAGACAAGACTAAAGCTATTAGAAAATCAGACCAGCTGTTTGTCTCCTATCATCCCAGGGCTCTGGGATTGCCGGTTTCCAGACAGACTATTTCTACCTGGATTTCTAAGGCTATTTCATTCTGCTATGTTCGGGTGGAGTGCCTTCTGTGTGTAGTCTGCATGTCCTCCCTGCATTCGTGTAGGTACTCCGGTTTCCTCCCACATTACAAAGACATGCATCTGGAGTGTTTCTCACTGGGCCTCCACTGAAAATTGGCTTTGTTCCAAGTTGGAGTTTCCCAGTAAACAAATGTTAAGAAAATAAGTAGATAAAATAAATGTGAAGCATGGTAAAACCCTTGCTCCTTCTGTAAAGGCCAGTTCCACTATGGCTGTAGCCTTGTCAGGTGCCTTCTTCAAGGGATTGGACATTAGCTCTATTCTTGAATCAGCTACATGGACCTCTGTACATGCCTTCAATAAACAATACAAATTAGATGGCATTTCTAGGTTCAGAGCAAGGTTTGCTATACTCCATGGGTTCCTGGAGAGCTCTACTGCCTCTTCCTCCACCCTCATTTCATGAACTTTTGTATTCACCCTCATGTTAAGAATACTGTAACAGATGAAAAGAAGGACATAGAATAGTTGTGTAAAATCTTACCATAATGATAGATGTCCTTCGCTTCTATGTTGCAGTATTCCAGTCCCTCCCTCCTTCCCCTGGTGGTTTGGTTTCTTTCCTTGGATAGTCATACCCCTACCTTCCTTAGGCTGGCTTCCTCCTGCGGCACTCAGTTCTGAGGTAGATGTGTGCATACATCACTTTTATGGCCGACGTACGACAGCAGCTTACGTGTGACGTACCACACATCCTACAGTAGTGAAAGCCTTTTGTATATTGGCCGACATCGGATCGCCTGCTGCAGAGATCTCCCTCATGTTAAGAATACTTAACTATATATTGTTAATGGTAAGATTTACACAACTATTCATTCTTTCTGCTTATAACCTATTTGGCCTCCCTTTAATTAATCAAAGAGCACTCTAACCTCTTAACTGATTTTTTTGGACTTTCCACAATCCATCCTGAACTTGGATGAACTTACTTTGAACACAAAATACCACTCGTAGAGTCCAGATAAGGGTATGAGCACCAACAGCAAGGAATCCAAAAGTGTAAGTGGAAAATACCACCACGGTAGTCAGAATGAAAGGCAGGCACACGAAGTAATGTTTTTTTTTTTTTTGGACCATTACTTCGTGTGCCTGCCTTTCATTCTGACTACCGTGGTGGTATTTTCCACTTACACTTTTGGATTCCTTGCTGTTGGGGCTCATACCCTTATTTGGACTCTACGAGTGGTATTTTGTGTTTATAGTACTTTTCTTTGAAACTGCTTCAGAGAAGCTATTGCAATAATCCTTTCAGAATTTGAATTTGACTTGAAATATCTATTGTTTTGTAGAAGAGGGTTTAACTTCCATGACTTGGTGGCGAGTATTCTTGGGTAAAGGAAAGTAGCACAAAGCAGTTGATAGACAATGTAGTCCAGTTGACATGGTCAGGTGAATTATGGAGAGTGATAACATTTTGGGTGCATGGAAGCAAGAATTTGCATGTCAGTATGTAATCTAACCTGCTAGCTGCTGTGAAAGGACAGAATATATACACCCTTTGCCTTGTGGCTGGAGCTGTATTCCCTAAGTTTCCTGTTTTCTGAGAACATCCTGAGCATCTATGTGGTTGTGAATTGCTAGATGTATCCCAGCCACCCAGTGAAGCATTTTTACAACCCCTCACATATAGGGTAAGCTGTCCCTTTTAAGAATTAAAAGATTGTGTCTGATTAGCTGTGTGCACATTACCTAAGAAAAGATGATGTCCTTTTGCTTTTCATACCTCTCAATCAATTGGCTCAAGAAATCTGGACAATGCCTAAAATAATGGGGGGACAAAGGCCCAAAAATAGGGACAGATTTTAAATATTGCTTTTACAAATTTAAAAAAGTTGCTAGAATAATAAAATTTGTTAGCATGCATTTACTGAAAGATGTGAAATCTGAAACTCAAATGTAAGTCATTGTTTAGTGACTTCAATCCTCAGTGATTTGCCAGAAAATGGCACATTTTATGAGGACCAGACTAGAAATATGAAGTAAAAATCTGGACATTCTGTGAAAATCCGGCCAGTTGAGAGATAACATAGCAGGAACAATCTAACTTTCTTGATTGCAAATAACCAAATTTTTTCTGCCTAGAAATCTGTTTTGAACAACTCAGACCCATCTGATAAATTTTTTGGAGTCATGGGTGTGAGATGGATGAGAAAGAAAGAAATATTTTGGAGTGAGTTGGATGAAGTGGTGATGACTGTACCCAAGGGTGAGAGACTGGTATTTGGAGGAGACCCTGGAGAGGTGGAGATATACTCGAGAGAGAAGAGCAGTGAAGGTCAGCAGGACTAAGACAGAATGTGTGTGTGTGAATGAGATGGGAGGGTAGAGGAATGGTGAGTAGAGGTGGCGAAGGTGGATGAGTTTAAGTACTTGGGATCAACAGTTCAGAGTAATGGTGAGTGTGGAAGAGAGGTGAAGAAGAGAGAGTACAGGCAGGATGGAGTGGGTGGAGAAGAGTGTCGGGAGTGATTTGTGACAGATGAGTACCAGTAAGAGTGAAAGAAAGGGAAGGTCTACAAGAGGATAGTGAGACCAGCTATGTTATATGGGTTGGAGACAGTGGCATTGACAAAAAGGCAGGAGTCAGAGCTTGAAGTGGCAGAGTTGAAGATGTTAAGATTTGCACTGGGTGTGATGAGGATGGACAGGATTAGGAATAAGTATATTAGAGGGTCAGCCCAGGTTGGAAGGTTTGGAGACAAAGGCAGAGAGGCAAGATATTACGTTGGTTTGGACATGTGCTGAGGAGGGATGCAGAGTATATTGGGAAAAAGATGCTAAGGATGAAGCTGCCAGGTAACCGGAAAAGAGGGAGGCCTAAGATAAGGTTTGTGGATGTGGTGATGAGAGAGGATATGCATGTGGTTGGTGTTACAGAGCAAGATGCAGAGGACAGGAAGAAATGGAAACAGTTGATCTGCTGTGGCAACCCCTAACGGGAGCAGCTGAAAGAAGAAGAAGCTACAACTGACACATGTCTACTAATTGTTATTTAACTTTTTTTTAATTACCCGTAGGAGGACTGTTTTGGCCCCTAAGCCTCAACAACATTCCATTTTTTTAGTACTCTAGTGGCCAGTTGTTATCACATCTGAAGGTGAAGTTTTAATAGAAGTACTGTGTTGTGTTGTCATTGGAATCTAGCCTTACTGCCTTTTACCAGCAAAACAGGGAAAAATAAAATTACACTTATGCAGACATTTATAATAAACCTGGACAAAAACCGTCTGATTAGACAATAGTTACTGCAGGTGGGATAATGATAGGAGTGGCTGAGTTTCCCCATTACTGTGCTGTAAAAGAAGATGAGAATGTAGATAGACCTAGAACAGGTAAGAAAATGCACAAGTTAAGGTGCCAGCAAGGGAAATGGGCTGCTAGCTACAGAAAAAGACTGTATTATGTCTGTAAAAATGGCAAGTAATTAAGAAACAGAACTCCACTCATTTTGCTGACCCCCCCCACACACACACACACACACACACACACACACACACACACCAAAGTAAAGGTCAAGAACCCTAAACAGCAGAAACCCAAGGTTAACTGTAAACTAGATTTGTTATCCTTACAAAGACCAAATTGGGCCTGATGCTGCAGCATAAAAAGGGCCTATTTTTTCTTGGTATTGGTGCCTGTGCATTCGACACTCACCGTACATGCGCACTCAGACCTACCAAGAAGCCTTAATTTCTTGCGACATAACCAGCCAGCCTTTATTGAACGTGAATAATGACGTGTTGACGTATTATCGTAACAACTCGAGATTAACATCAAGCTATGTAACATTAACATTCAATAGCAATTGTCTGAAAAGTGCACTTAATGCAGAAAAGGCTAAACCAGATCAACTTAACCTAGGCATATTGTCACTCTTACTACTGTGCTAGTGCTGCTTACTTATATTGCTGTTTTTCGAGCCATAGCAAGTGCGAATTCTTCGATCGTGTCAGTGAAGTCAAGGCTGCGCAGCAGCTCATGCTCATAAGCGCCAGCATGCTTAGCCTTTTCTGCCCCATTGAGGACCACAGCTCTCCTTTGACTATTCCCAGCTTAGAGAAGCTCCGCTCGCCGGAGGCATTGGACACCATCATGCACAGATAGATGCACAACCTAATCTCGATGTTTGGAAATTTCTGAGAAAGATTCAACGATGACAAAGGCATGCACATGGTAAGCTCTGCTGATTCGTTCATAGTCACCGGTTTCTGAGTGTACATAAATGCAGCAAACTGTATCGGCTCAGCCACCAGTGTGTCTTCCAAGTCATCTGGATACGAGGAAATGAGATTCTTCGTTTTCTCCTCGATCCGCTCAGTGATGTTAGCTCCGAGAGAAATCTGAATGTTTTACAAATATTGTCATACGTCTTCATCCGCTTTTCCAGTTCAGCTAACAGACAGTCGATCATAACCAGATACGTCTGAGTTTTGAACGTTTCCCTTGGGCTGAGGTCTGCTTTGTTTGCAGCTCCATCAGGCATTCGCTTTCGCTTACAGCCTTGATACTGCTCAGCCTTGTATTTGCTGTGTTGAACCTTTTCGGTCGCCATCTGCTCATACACATCAAATCTGTCCCTTGTAAACTGAACCGTGTCGACCAGTGATGCCATCAAGCCAGTTGCCGTATTCAGGCTTGACTGTAGGATCTTGGAGGCTAATGCTTGTACTGTTGAGACGGCCATGGATATCGTTTCAGGCAGTCATCATAACTGCTGTCTCAGGTTCGTCCATCCTGCGGGAAAATCCCTCTGCCTGATTTCTCGCATCTGCCTTCTGCTCCTTATCTGTCGCAAGCTCATCCAGGACTTCCTGAATGCTCTTCCACCCTTCTACCAGTGTTTTGACAGCATCTGCACATTCACACCATCAGGTTCCAGGCAAACACTTGAGCATCAGCATACAGCGATTCTTTAGTCGCTGCCAGTGATATGTTGAGTCAGACAGGAATACATATAGTCCATTGACAAAAATCGAAAAACCTGGTACAGCCACCGCAGCTTTCAACAGCCTGATCTCCTACCAGGTGTAGGCTCTGGTTGCAGCATGGAATAAAAGCGGCGTATTTCAATTTTGCTTCACAATTGCCTGGACACCATTGTACCATCCTGACATGTTTGACACATTGTCATACGACTGGCCTCTGCAGTTAGCAATATCCAAGCCTTTTTCCTTCAGAAAGTTCAGAAGTATGCTAGCCATCTGCTCCGCCGTGTCTCATCATCATAGGCATGAATGTCCGGAAACGTTCAACTGGGCCTGACGGCATAACGTACCAGATAATCGTTAGCTGATCAAGGCATGATGCGTCGGGTGTCGAGTCAATCGAGACAGAGAAATACTTTGCCTCCTTGGCTTCTTTCAGGATGGTGTCCTGCACCTTTTGTCCCATGAGCTTCACCAGTTCCTTGCAAATTGTGGATGACAAGTAAGAAATGTGACCTTTCCCGTGGTTCGCATACTTTCTAATATGGCTAGCCAGCAGAGTATCATAGTCCGCCAACAGCTCAATGATGCCAAGGTAGTTACCATTATGAGCAGAACCTATGATCTCATCCGAGCCCCTTATAGCAAGACTGCGCTCAGCTAGGAATATCAGAACGTCGATTATCCGCTTCAGAATCTGGCGCCAATAACACCGCTCTTCCTCGACCTGTTTGGCAGCTAGGTAGTCAACACGACCAGCCTCCCTCTGTTGGCTCGCAAAGGACAACATAGCCTTGCGATGACCATCGCTGCTTTCATGCATTTTTATTTTGGATTCGCCTGCCCTCCAGTTGTCAAACTCGCCAGAAACGAACTTGGTCGCTTGAACAGCACTGCCACCGAACAACTTGCATGCAAAACAGAACACCTTCCCTGTCGAAGGTGAGTAGCACAAGCATTGTCTACTGGGTTTTTCGCCATTGAGCGGATGCATACACACGAAGATCTTTGTGCATCGACGTTGGAACGACTCACCTGGGTATCATCTGGCACTCTCTTCAAACTTTGATTCAGTGTGTTGGCAGTCTTTTAGACGTTTCTTGGCCCAATATTCTTGTGTCAGTGTCTATTTCACCCCACTGCCCCAAATCATTGGTGAAAGCCTCCAGCGTCAACGTTAGTGCTTCAGTGATAGCGTCTCCTTTCACCTCTTCTCTCTCCACTGAACTTTCCCGCTCTTTATTTTCCCTTGCCTCCATGGGTTCATCTGGCTTGGCCTGGTCTTCAAGAGCACTCAAACTCACAATCGCATCTGATGCAGACGATTGAGATGAAGATGCTCGTATTCCGAAGTATAAACTCAACTTTGGAATTTTCGCCAAAAGCTTTTCCTGTTCTGCTGCTTCTTTACTTTGATTTTTCGCTTTATCCCATCCACTGAGTTGAAACGCCATAGCAAGCGTGCGTGAAACAGTACGAAAGATATCACAAAGTAAACTGTTTAACATAAAATTGATAGCATTAAATTGAAATCTTCGGTTAACAATAAGCGCAACAATGTTATAGTTACGCCACAGCGCAAAGTATAATAGTAACTGTATAAGTAACGTTGTGTATAGGCGTCCGAATGTCGGACTCCAAATTTCATTCTAAGAATTATTTTGAGGTTAATATAGCAAAGAAAAGCTCTTCAGCTTCTGGAAAATTCTCGTCTGTTTTCATCTGGGCCTATTTCAAGAATGGGCCTAATGCTGCAGCATCAATAGCACCCACCTTAATCTGGCCCTGCTTACAAGTAACATTTTTGAAACAAGTGGCAAGCAAAGGACTAGACCTCTGCAGTACAGCAATGAGAATTACATTTCTGAGACAAGAGCAGCAGGGAGTTGAAGGGTGCTGTTGCTGTTTTAATTACCAAAACTGTGATCCTCAGAATGTCAAGACTGAAGGATTAGTTGTAGAAAAAAACGCGCAGTAAGTACTGCTACAGAAGCCTTAGCTATAGGTGTTTTGTCCCACATAGGGTGCAACTTCCAGCCAGTCAGCTTTCAAATATTTAATGTCTCTTTTCTCTTGGCTAAACCGTTGTTAAACCACTCTGTTTTCAGCTCAGCTCAGACTTGAGTGCCATCCCCTTCTGTGCTTTTCTGCCACCAAGTACTGCCCTGGATTCCTGCAATTACCAGGAACTTACAGTTGTAGCATCTCTGGATTTATCACAATGAAGAACTAAATTTCTGTTAATCTTAGTGTAAGAATCTAACCAGAAACTGACAGATGTTTCTGCCTGTGTCTGTAGTTCTCAGTTTTGAACCTAGGGAGTTGTGGAAGAAGCACATTAACCTCAAGGAAATTGACTGGCCAGTCCTTGCCAATACCAGGGAATCTTTGTATTGTGACATATGATAGTACAATGATGTGCATTATGTAAAAAAAAAAAAAAAAAAAATGGGGGAACTGGTTCATATTCCTTCACAGACTAATCACGAGGCACTTTTAAGGTGAGAATCATTGGAGTGAATGCATACAAAAGTCTTTGGCCTCACTCGACTGGAAATGCATTTGCAGCTAGTGCACCTGCTTATGGTGAGCTAAAGAAGATGGAAATCTGGTAGCTGACGGGATGAACATGTTTGTTTTGTGGTAGCCATGCTTCTTTAAGTTGTCCAAATATAGCTGTTCTGTCAAACATTTTCTTTTTCCTTTTTTGAGGAAGGGTGTGTGATCCCCTCGCTCAGTGTATCAGATGCAAATCTGTTCTACTTGTTGGGTATATAATGTAAACTACATTTACATTTCCAAGCAGACTGCATCTATATAACTTCAATTAGCGAAAGACAGTTGTGTAAGTAGAGCTTTCCATAACAATAGATGTTAGAATGATCATTGCTGCAATAGCCTTAGCAATGTGGGTTGTATCCTGCCAAGGAAATAGTAGCCAGCCAACTTCCAAAGCTTCAGGGCACCTTCCATGTACTCAAACTGTTAAGCAACTTGAGCTGAAGACATGTTTGGGCACAAAGCCCTGCAGAGCTTTCCTGCCAGCAGAGAAAGGGTAGGAAGCAGAGCCCTGAAAAGACATGGCTGGGAATAACAAAAAATAAATATCCGCACCCTAGCATAAACCAGAAAAAAAAAATCACCAAAAAGCAAGGGGAAAGGAGGGAGTGGCTACTGCAGAAGTGATCATTCGAACATCAGCTGTTATGTTAAGTTTAACTTGCACATCTGTACTATGATCTTCATATATATCACTGCTGCAGTAGCCTTGGCCGTATGCATAGATTACCATAGCTAACTGTATTTGGAAGGTTGGAAGGAAAAAGGTCCAGAAACCCCTGGAGAATGATCCTAGAAGCATAATCTAGACCTAGAGAAAGATTCCAGTTAATAGTGCTTTGTAAAAATATGTATAGAGGACCAAGTAGCAGTTTCAAGAATGCTTCTAGACTCCAGCTCTTTACAAAAAGCTATACAAGAAGCCAAGGTAGAGTGAGCCTTGACCCTCCCTGGAATAGATTTGTCATGGTGAGTATAACAGAAGGTTAGACAACCATTTGAAAATAGTCCGTTTTAACTCCGGTTGTCCCTTCTTACCTCCACAAGAAATGAACAATTGATCTGATAATCCAAAAGATTTAGTTCTGTCAAGATAGTACCTGAATTATCTGTGGACATGCAAGGTATGGAGTAACCTTTTTTTCTCATTTTAGGTTCATGAAAGAAAATGGCGAGATGGATAGTTTGACTTTAAGTAAACTTGGATACCACACTAGGCATGAGAAGATTTAGTTCTCAAAAAAATGCTGTCCTTGTGGAAAATGGGGTAGGGCTGACTCTCACCATAAGAGCTTGCAACTCTGTTACCCTTCTTGCAGAGGTCAAAGCAATCAATAAAACTTGTTTTTCATGTTAAGAAACTCACTTAGGTCAGCCAGATTAGCTGGTTCAAATGGAGCGATTCTTAGTTTCTCTAACACGTAATTAAGATCCCAAGGAGGGGCCACTGGTTTACTTGGAGGCATGTTATGCAAAATCCCTTTCAAGAATACTTTGACATACGAGTGCCTTGAAAGAAGATCCATGGGCAGACATGCTGAAATGGCCATTACGTGAACATTGCTAGAGGAATAAGAAAGGTCATAGGATAGTAACTCGCACAAATATTTAAAACCAGAGAACAACTAATCCTGAATGGGTGATGGTTATGTTGCTGGCACTAACTAGAAAACCTTTTCCATTTGTTGATGTACAGTTTTCTAGTAACAGGCTTTCTTGCCTCCATTAGTACCTGCCACATGTCTTCAAAATACAGGTGTATGGGGAAAAAAAAAAAAAAAAACATGGAATTAAGACAGTTTCATCAGGCAGTCAATTAAAAATTAATGTTGGGGTGTATCAAACACCCCTGTTCTTGTGTGAGTAGCTCCATTCTGTGAGCAAGCTTATGGTAATTACCCCTGGCCATTCCCAAAAGAAGGGAAAGCCATGTTTGCCTAGGCCAGAAGGGGGTCACTAAAATGATCTTGGAGTATTGCTTCTGAATCTTCAGAAGTAAAGTGGATATTAGTGGAAAGGCATACAGGAACATTCCTGTCCAAAGAAAAGAAAAGGCATCTGTCTTCCAGGCCTTCTTGCACAGTGTCCTGGAACAGAATTTTGCCAGTTGATTGTTCAAAGGTCTACTTGAGGAACTTTCCACAGATGGGTCAAATCTTGGAAGACTCCTGGATGTATTTTCCTTTTGTGAAAGCCTGCCCTAGTCCTGCTTAGTTTGTCTGACACACAGTTTTGCTCTGATGGAATGTAGGATGCCTGAAGAGATGGATTGTACTGTGAAACAATATCCCAAGGTGACATGGTTAATCTGCAAAAGGGGTATGACCTGGTTCCCACTTGTTTATTGATGTACCACATCACTGTGTTATTGTCTGTAACCATTTTAGATATTGGGATCAAAAGGTGGTTCAAAAAATGAAGTACCTTGATCCGGGCAATCCTCTCATTGATGTATATGTTCTTGAATTTGTCCTGTGTCTCCCACACTCCCTACACTTTTATCTCTCCTGAAACTGCTCCTTATGCAAAGTCTGAAGCATCTGTGGTGGCTGGCTTTGGAGCATGGAAGGAGAAGGAATACCTTGATTTAAGGGTATTTGTTGTATCCAACAGGTTATTTCTCTACTGACAAACCCTAGTACTGGGATCTGAAAAGAGTGTTTTGATGCTGGGATAAGAGAGAGCTCTGATACCACTGTATTTTTCTCATGTGGAGTCTTGCCTGGGGTAACATGTGAGTCATAGATGCCATGAGACCCAAAATCTGAAGGCATTTCCTTGCAGTGACTGAAGTCGGAGTGGAAAAGCTTAGAAACAGATCTAAATAAAGATCTGTTTCTTCCAATGGAAGAAAAGCTCTTTGAACTGAAGTGCCTAGCTGACATAACAGGAGCATAATCCTGTGTGGGAAAATCAAGAAAGACTTTTGAATGTTCTCTTGGAATCCCAGCTTGTGCAAGAGAACTCTCACCCAAGAGAGAGACTCCTGACATTTTGAAAGACTCTGCAGAGATAAGCAAGTTGTCTAAATACTGAAAAACGTGGATACCCTGCAGTTTGCAGTGAGCTATAACTGGAGCTAGCCGCTTTGTGAACACCCTTGGTGCAGTTGATAGTCCAAAGGGTAAGGTAGAGAACTGATAATGTGATCCAGACACTCAAAACTTAAGAAGTGCCTGAAGTTTGGATGAATAGGAATATGATAAACATATTTTAAGTCTAGTTTTACTAGGAAAATTGAAAGAGGAAGAAGAGACAACAGGTTGTGAAATGACATCATTTTGAATTTGGGCACTGAAACAAACTGGTTTAAGAAAGATCCAGAACTGATCTCCAAGCATTTTCTTTCATTGAGACTAGGAATGTTCTTGAATAAAGCCCCTTCCCCACCTAGGAAGGAATTTTCACTCCTTTGGACACCACATGAAGAACAAGTGGAAATAAAACAGTCTGCTCTGTAGGATGAGGAATGACCCCCTGGAAAGGAAGAATTTGCTTTGTCTGCCATCTGTAACCCAGGTGAATGATTTTTGGAACCCATTTGTTGAAAAAGTTAGTTGCCAAAGAGAAAAAGAAGATTCAGACTTTTTGGAAGCAAAAGGAGGTCCAGGGTGGGAGAGGGTCACAAGTTCTCTTGAATAGTTATTCAGACTTGTTGGAGTGCCCTTGGTTTTGGGAGGTATAAGACTACTTTTGAGGACTCCCTTGCCACTTCTTAAACATCTGTTTACCCAAATTCTGTTAAGACTGTTAATTATTATGTTTTCCAAAACTGGACGAGGAGAAAGAAACTCCTTTGGGCAATTTGGAAAAGGAGGTCTATAAAATCTTGGAGATTCCATGGCTCAACTTTCCCTTTTCCTCACACGTTTTGGTCATCTGTGCAGCAGAGGGGCCACACACTAAATCTTTATTTCTAGGGATAACTTAAAACTCTCATTTTTAACATCATCTAGAAGGTTCTGAGTATGCAGCCAAGCAAACCTCCATAAAAGTGTACCAGTGGCCATAGTCCTAGAAGAAGTATCAACAGAGTCACGCACACACTGCAAACAATGAGTAGTGATCTCTGCAGTAGAAGAATGCAAGTTAGGACTTTGTCAGGATGGTGCAGCGGTAGCGTTGTTGCCTCACAGCAGGAGGTTCTCCAGTTTGATTCTCGGCTGGAGTGCCATGTGTGTGGAGTCTGTATGTCCTGCGTTTGTGTGGGTTTCCTCTCATGTTTCAAAGACGTGTCTGGAGCATTTCTCCTCTGGTCTCCCGTGAAAATTGGCTTAGTTCTAAGTCGGACTTTCCCAGTAAACAAATGTTAAATAAATAAATAAAAATAAATTTAAACCAGATTTTTCTTTACAAGAAGAAACTGAAGATATAACATTCCTCATACTTTCACAATATATCTGAAAAAACTTTAACATACGAGGATGACAATTTAAAAATCTGAAATTCGAAGTTGCAGAAGTATATACTTTTCCCCATACCTATCAATCTTTTTCCCATCCTTATCAGAAAGAATAGGATTGGAATTAACGAAGTGCTTAGCAGCAGAGAAATCAACTAAGACCATAGCTGCTGGGTCAGGTTTGGGAAAAGTGTATAAAATGTAAAAGACTGAGAACCTATCAGTTTAGGGACAGCTGGCTGACTATCAGGAAATTTGCAGGTAACAAGACACATCCTGTAAAGCAGACAAAACAGGAGGAATGGGTTTAGGTTCTGGAAAATCCTTCTAAAACAACTCATAGTATTTTCTTTTAAGAAACTCTGAAACGTCAGTATTTTCTCACTGAAAACAGTAGGGCATTCTAGCAATAGTCTCCGAGAAAGAGAACCCTCCCACATTGCGAATCAGAAAGATTCTTATGTCTGAATCAGAAGTCTGAGGACAAAACCCTGAATTTGTCTCTGTACCTTCCTCTTCAGATTCAGAGTCTTGAATATTTTCAAGAAAAGAGGCATTCCTCTTCATTTTACCTGAAACTACTCTACAAGAGGGATCAATAATCTGAATCTAACCTTGAACCAGTCTTGGTAAACTGCTCCTGCCCAAATAAATTTGAGGAGGAATAGATTAATGCTTGGGTTTCTGTTTCTTTTTGACAGGAAAAATGTGGCCACCTGCATTACTAATAGGAAAACTTTCCTTGTTCTCTGTTTCAGAAAGAACAGTGGTTCTCCTTTGCCCATTGAGGGGATCCCAACATCTGCAGAGTACGTGGCTAACTCCTGGTCCATAGTGGCTGTAGGTGCTACACTAGAGGGCTTTGGGGTAAAAGAGGAGTGATCTGAGGTACAACAAAAGGCCACAGCAGAGTCATCCACTGGCAGCTGAAGCAAATTGCTAAGCTGCTGTGGTGGCAGAGGCTGTTTGCTTAACATTTTCTTTTTGTGGCTAGAAGGACTGGCAGTGAGAGTGACTGTCTGTTCCATGTCTAAGCCGAAAATGGTGTTGCTATCCTGGGGAAAATGAGCAATAGTGCCAGTAAAACTTCCAGTCCCCAAAAGTTCAATTTTTAACAGAAAAAACATGGTAAAAAATACTGTCAGCTACCTTGGCATCCCTAGAACCTTCAAATAAACACATTTTCTCTACAGAAAATAGTTTGATAACACTACTTCTAAATTGACAGAAATTAGTGCTCCGTACATTGCAGTCTTGACAGTCCATTAAAACATGTCACTCCTAGCTTTAAAATAACTTTCCTGATGAGGAATATAATGAAATATTAGTAAAAAAAAAAAAAATGGAAGGTTTTTCCCAAAAGGGAACTTATCTGACCAGCTAAGGAAAAGCGCAAGCCAATTGTCGATCCTCAAAAGCCTCAGAGGAATGTACTCTTCGATAGCAGGAGAGCTTTGAAGGGGTTTGCACCTGCTTGACAGTTTGGGTGCGTGGAAGGTGCCCTGAAGCTTTGCAAGCTGGCTTGGCTGTTGCATCCTTGCCAAGATACAACCCATATAGCTAAGGCTACTGCAGCAGTGATCAATGTGAAGAACATCAGAACTCGTATTATGTAAGTGGTCAAGATAAATATGGATAACTCAACTAATCCATATGGCAATAGGATTGCAAACAACCTTTCCTTATGTTGTAAGCTTCTCACCCTGGAAAGTCCATGACTAAGGCACTAGGTTAATACAGTAAAGTGTTTGAACTGTTTTCATTATTATATTTATTGTATTGTTTATATAACTTCAGGTACTACACCAAGTCCAAGTTTAAGTATGTATATCCCGAAAATATTTAGGAATGAGTAAGTATAATATGATTATTTTATTTTTTTAATTAGTTTCAAGTACTATGAACATTTCTTTCAATTGAAGTAAGAATGAATGGTCTGCTTTGAAAGAAATCTAGAAGGACAGGAATTTGATTATTTTACTCTATTTCAGTATAATGTGCATTTAACATGTTTAACAGATAATACTGTTTAAGCCTAGTAGAAAGTTATTATTTAAATGTGTTAATTGATTTAAAGGATTTAATACAAGGTATATTGGTTTATTTAAAAAAAAAATCGATAATTTAATAGAGAAACTCAGGATGTCTGTTTTTATTCCTTGCCTAAGACACATAAAGAAGGTTGCCCTCCATTTGGTTGGACTAACAATAAGTGGTTGTGGAAGTTTCCAGGAACAGGTAGGGGAAAATGGAGATATAAAGTTTTGATCTGAGTACGTTTTGGGTTTACAACTCTAAGTACATGATACTTTTATGTTACTTGAGAAGCTTCCTAATGTGATATGGCAGGATAGAATTTTTTGTAACTGTGGATATACTTGTATACAATGTAGTGATGGTGTAGAACCAGTTTTTATTTTTTTTTATTTTTTAGGTGATGCTCCTTTTTATGCATGTAATATTAGAGTTTACTGATTTTTATTTGAAAAACAATTTTTGTATTTAAATGTAAAATGCTTGCAACTAGTATTGTGTTGGTGTGGTTTGTTTTCATTTATATAAATGTATGATTGCTTATGTCGTAAGTGATGGTTTAATAAAGCTGTTTCTTGTTTAAAAAAAGCGGCAGGATTTGAATAATTTATGTAATGTTGCTTAGGTTATATGATATGTAGCAAAGTATGTGAATCATGTTTGTAAATGTTAATTTGTTAATACAGTTTGATTACTTTTGTGTAAATGTAAATTTGCCTATGTCACAAGTGGTAATTCAATAAAGGTTTGTTAAAAATAATTCGTTGTGTAGATAAGATAGTGACAGCTGTGGGTGCCTCCTTCGCTCCTTTTTAATTTGTTGTTGGATTGATTGAAATGGATATTTATACTTGTGTATATTTTAAAGCATATATGGTTGCATATTAAAGCAATGTCAGTGGCACAAGAGATAGCGCACTTGTCTTTGGTGCAGAAAGCTGTTGGTTCTGTTCCTACACCAGTTAGGTCAGTTGCAGTGCAGCATAGTAGAGGATACTTGAATGTGTTGTCCTTCGTATGAGATGTTCAACTGAATTCCCATCTGCTTGAATTCGTGGTAGCTCAGGTGGATGTAAAAGATCCCATGGCACCTATCGAAAATAGTAAGGATTTTTTACTGATGTATATATTACACATTATTTACATATTTACGTTAATTACATCTATTTATATATCTCCATACATTGTAAACTTCAATTTAAACATTCCCTTCACTCTTTTATCCACAACCAAAACATTATTTTTTCCAGAATCTTGGTCAAATTCCATTTTCCATTGTATTTAATTTCATTTAGTCTCTCGTTCCATATACTGCATAAAAATAAGTACTCTGTCCATTTTCAACACTTCTTCCTTTTTTCATGCACCATAATAACCAAATTCTATTATGTCAATATCTACTTGCTCAGATTTTAACAGACTTTTCACCCTGTTATGTTTACATATTTCTTTCCACAAATTGGTTATTAATTCTTTTACATTTCAAAAACACATGCTGAGTAGTCTCAAACTCTCCACATTTAGTACATATTCTATCTTGCTTTTTCTTGTATGGCATATTTGTCTTAACCAGCAGTTTTCTAATAGTTTTCATAAAAAATTATTACATACTTTAATTTTTTTTATAGATACTATGCCTCATCATTAAGGCTTTTTACTCATCTATTTCTAAATCTTTCCATGGATCACTACAATAAAATGCTTTAATATTTAAGTACCATTCCTTTCTATTTTTCTCACATATATTCTTTTTTATTTTCTATAACACAATTCTGTTTTGGTACTCTTTCATTTCTTCATTCACATTACTTTCACTTTTTTTTTAATTTCCATTCCTTCCCACAATTCTTTGCATTTATAATATAGTATTTCTATCACACTTTTATTTTCCTTCATAATTCCTTTTAATACTTAATATAAAATTATTGGGTTTATAAGCTTCCTTGCTCTTCTTTCATATATAAAATCCCTCTCTTGACTGGGTTCAGTCTAGAGCCCCATATATAAAAGAAAATATAATCATCATTAGTTCCTTTTCATACTTAAAAGGAATCATATAGATGTTGGCAACATAAGCAGTTTTCCTATTACCATGATGTTTAGCAAGTGTGCTTTTTTCTATATGATTTCCAAAAAAGTCATATCCTTTACTTTGAGTACATTATCTTATTGCTGTTGTCTGTATTCATTCCTTCCAAATATTATTCCTAACATATCTATATATATTTTTCATAGAATTCAATACCTCCTATCATACCTTCAAAACCAAATCCTTTACTTTTTTCTTTATTTATATTTGAACTATTTTTTAATTTATATTTAATTTTCATTTATTTTTTTCTATCCATACTTTATTTTTAAAAATTAATACAATATCATCTGCATAATTATGCATTATTGGCAATTGTACTGCGTAATCATTTTGTCTCCACCACTATTTGACATTTTATTAATTTCCTTCACTATTACATTCATAACTAATGAGAAAATTACACTACTAGCTGGACAAACCTACTTTATTCCACATTTTATTTTTATTTCTTCCCCAATCCAACCATTTACATTTAGTTTCACTTAGTTCCTTTCATAAACAGATTTTATTACTTGTAATATTTTTTGATTACGTTTTATGCCTGCAAAATTCCCCATAATGATTTCTATTGAATGTTATCATAGGCTTTACTTATATCCCCTATCATAACTTTAAGTTCTACAGTTTCATTTATGATATTATCTATAATAACTCTTGACTTCCTTTTCTTTTTCTTCCGAATACATTTTGGTCATATATTCTATCCAGTTTTTGTAACCTTTTTATTCTCATAAAAAATATAATCCATATTCAGTGTTATAGGCTTCCAATTTATTTCCTCTTTATTTCCTTTTTAAATATAAATTTTATAACTCCTCTGCATATCTTTCTCTCTAATTCCAGTTTCTAACATTCATTCATAACTACTATAAATATTATTTGAAACTCCTTCATTTCTTTATATATACCATATTCAATTCCATCCAGTCTTGTTGCAGAATTCATGCTAATATCGTTTAGAATTTCCTTCAGTTCTTTCATAGTTATTTTTTTTTCTAGATACTCACTATCTTCATTATTTAATTTTTCACCTTTATAAATTTGTTCTATGTTTTCTTCTTTTTTAACAAATAATTCCCATAC
This sequence comes from Protopterus annectens, assembly GCF_019279795.1. NCBI lineage: Eukaryota > Metazoa > Chordata > Ceratodontiformes > Protopteridae > Protopterus > Protopterus annectens. Next base: position 357,455,548 of record NC_056735.1, on the reverse strand, counting down.
ATATTCTTTAATTATGTCGTGTATTCCTTCTTTCTGTCTTATTTGTGTACCTTATCCTTATTATTTGTCTTTTTATCATTTTACTTAAATACGGTACTACCTCTTCTTTCTTTCCTTGTAAATACTATTTTTGTTTATATAACAAGTTTTAATTTGATTCATTTTATATATTTTTCTTTTTCATAAAAGGAATTTTTCTTCTGTAATAATTCTCTGAATGTTTATTGGCTTAGTATCTTATAGCTGTCTCTTTCTTTTCTTCTTTATATATTCTAAAAACATTTTTTGTACTTTTCCTTAAAATTAAGCCACCAAACAATCAAATTCTTGTCTAATTCTGTTTAATTAATTCTCTATTCCTTTTCCTATTCTTGTATATTCTTAATTTTCCTGTGCCTTAACCCATATGGTCACATGATGTGAAAATTCAGTCTACTTAATTCCTTTTTTTTTTACTTTTAAACTGTCAGATATTAAAACTAACCAATTTCTATCTTAATTTCGTTATTTTTGTAGGTCCAGTGGTTATTTTCCCATACACTTAACTTTCCTCTTCTCATCATTGTTTTAACCATTTGAACATCACAGTTGCTCTTATTTTATCTAAAATTCCAATTAAAATTACCCACCATTATGTCTGTATTTACACAAACATATTCAAGATCACTTTTTCCTCTCTTTTTGTTACATATGCATATAAAGCTATAATTCTGTACATACATTTTTCCATCTCAAATATATTATTGTAATTTGTCCTAGTTCCACTATGGTTGCATCTAATATTTTAATACTTTCTTGACATACCATACATATGCCCAAGCATGTTTCTTTACTCATGTTCCAAACTACCGCACCATTCCAAAGTTTTTCAGTTTGTGTTCTTTCTTCCTCTATTCATAATTTTATATTTTCTAAAACAGTGTGTGCATCTACTGCAACACACCATTGTAGTATGCATTTTCTCTTAAGATTTTTCATACAGTTCATTTAAAGCTAATATTTTTAGCTTTTAAAAACAGTTACTATAATAAAATGTTTATCCCCTTCATTTCTTATTTTCTCTAAGCATTATATTTTTGAAATTTCTTTTCCTTTAACTCTTTTTTTTTCCCCTATCGAATTATTTTTATTTCATACTGTCACGAGTCAACTTCTTCCTCACCTGTCTCCTGTTTTTTTTCCTTGTTACTTTCTTTAGCTTCATGTATAACCTCTTTATCAGTCACATCGTTTTGTATGTTTTCTTGTATAATACATTCTTCTATCTCTTTCTATTGTATAACTTCATTTTCTTGCAAATTAATTTCACATTCTAGCCATGAATGACCAGTATTGCCACCTTTATTTGCACTTTAAATCTCATTTTATGCGTTATGCTCTGTTTTACCACATAAATAACATTTTTTATCACTTTCATTGATTAAATAATCATTTTTCCACAAAAATAACAAGTCTTTGGTTGACCCCTGTATTTCACAAAACCCCTATTACCATGAACATTAATAATACTATGTACATGTATAACATTATATATCCGCGGTGGTGGTGCTGAGGTAGTATTGTCGCCTCACAGTAAGATGCTGTCCAGTTCGATTCTCTGCTAGAGCGTCTTCTGCGTGGAGACGTGCGTGAATGGGCGTACCTTCGTTGAAGGTTGTGCGTCAGAACTGGCAACTCCGTATGTAAAAATCAACTGCCAATCATTAGCGGACCAGAGTTCCACTGTGGTGACCCCTAACCGGGAAAAGCTGAAAGAGGGACATGCATAACATTATAATTTTCCATTTTCAGTATTACTCCACATTGCCATCCTCCAGTCCTCTTTCATCCATATTTTTGTAGTGTTCATTACTTACATCTTAAAAGTGCTTTGAAAAGCCCAAGGAGAAAGAACTTCATCATCCACATTACCAAGACAGATTTGGTCATTCCAGCTGTTCTGTAAAGCAAGAGGGTTGCCAACAACCTTTCCTTGTATTGCAAGTTTTTCGCCCAGCAGAAAGGGGACGTTTTCTCATCCAGACTTTTGTCAGAGAAGCAAGGCTGACCATGGAAAAGTTATACATGTCTAAGTGGACTGTCCACATTGGTTTGACAAGAAAAATATGCATCCTATTTCCTTATGTAGACACTAACTCCTTCAATACCCTTACAGTCAGTTTAAGTAGGACCTGTCCTACTCTTGTATAAAGGCAAACCCATCAGCCAACTCAACTTGCATCCCACTGGAGCACTTGGTTTCTCTTAACACATCATTTAAAATAGTTATTAAAGAGTACCTTCTATCTCTGACTGCTGAGGCAGCACATGTCCATGGCCTATGACCTGAACATTGTTATAAAGAAACTGTGACAACATCCCCAATCCTGAACTTGCTAGTACAGCAGATTTAAAATATTTAATATAAAAACTATTTTCCTAGTATTTTTTTCCTCAGAAGGATCTGTGAACTGCAGGCCATAATGTGCATGTAGCTGTGTGTCATCTTCCACAAAGGGTAACTTTGAATCCAAACCCTTCCTTCAAGTGTAAGATTGTTTTGAAGTAGACCAAGCATTGTAGCTAGATCTGTCAGTTGGTTATTTCTTGTAAGGCAGTTAGTCACTTTGACAACCAAGCTGTCACTTTTGTACACTTATTTAAGCAATGCTAACTGGCTACTCAGTCTTGAGTACAGCGTGTTTTTATGCTACAGTTGTACAAGGCATGGCATAATTGTCCACCTTTGTTTTCGGGTTAGTCCCATCAGAGCTTAATACTGTCCCATTTATCTTAAGGAAAAAAAAAATAGATTTGTGCCAAGATAATTACCATAGTAGTTTGAGTAGTGGGATAATTGCTGTAAAAGTGTTCCTTTCACTTTTCACTGTAGTACTACCAAAGGCTGTACTTTATGTAGCTCTTATTGAGTCAATCTGCATCTTGGAATATATGATGGAGGTTGGGATACTTGGTCTTATAGACTGATGTCACCTTGTAATGGTGGTTTACAGAGAAATGTCTGCACATATCTTAACCTTTGCTCTAGTTTTCTCGGGACTAGTGCCCTTAGTCTGATTCTCTGTTCATCAGCTGCCCTGACCTAATCCCAAAGGAATGGCTTCCTTTTATGCTGAGGAGGATTTTACAAATTAAATGGTAGTTTTCTCTTAAGCTGTTTATTCATGGACCTGGCAATTTGTAATCTAATAATAATAATAAAAAATCAATAAATAAAAAAGACAAGG